>NC_054866.1:56569406-56851906 GCF_018320785.1 Cheilinus undulatus | reverse complement strand
AGACGCCTGAACCGCACAAGTCCTCCGGCCCTCGGTGACACCTGTCTGACCTCAGACTTCAGCGGACGCAGCAGCAGCTGAGCGGAGAAGGCGCGCGGCGCACACACGGACGCACCATGCACTGTCAAGCCGAGCTGAGGCTCTCCTCCCCGGGCCAGCTGAAGGCTGCCAGGCGGCGCTACAAGACTTTCATGATCGACGAGATCCTGTCGAAGGAGACCTGTGATTATTTTGAGAAACTTTCTCTGTACTCAGTGTGCCCGTCGCTCATCGTCCGGCCGAAGCCTCTCCACTCATGTTCGGGTAAGAAAACGCTTGTTTTTTCAAAATCACTCAGAAAAAAAAAGTTCAGAGAACGAACCAGCGGAGAAGAGGACGCCGGGAAATGTTCAGTAATAATATTATCATTATTCATTTCGGTTATTTGGGGGAGAAAAGATGTTGTTTAGGAACCTGTGGCATTTTACGCACAATGTAAACATTTTACGCACAATGTAAACATTTTACGCACAAGATAAACATTTTACGCACAATGTAAACATTTTACGCACAAGATAAACATTTTACGCACAATGTAAACATTTTACGCACATTGTTAATGTGCGTAAAATTAGACTAATTTCGTATGATTGCGTTTTTTCTTTAATTTGGATATTTAATTGCGCACGTAGGAATAAAAAGCTAAATTCTCACTCATTTTTAAGGAGCGCAGCGTCAAACAGAAGTCTTGTTAAAGAACCCTCTCAGCGCTCTTCACCTGCTCACTCTGAATTACTGCAGCCAAGTTTGAAGTGATAAAAATCTAAGTCACGCAGAGTGTCAGCGATGCTCCAGGGTTTCTGCTCGGCTCAAACTAATAAATGCATCATTAGTTACACATAAGAGGTGGAAGAGCAGGTAACAGAAGTGGAAGTCAAGCTTGTGGCTCATCTGAGTCCCTCTAGGTCTCATTGTTATTCTGATTGAATCAGATGCTGAGCTTCATGAGGACACGAACTTCTGAGGAGCACCATCACTGCAGAAAGCAGGATTTTAAAATGTGTGCAAAGTTGTGCACAAAACAAACTTAAATCTCACAGTCCAGTCAAGTAAACCGCCAACAAATCAGATAGATAGATCGATGGATAGGTAGATAGATGGATAGGTAGATAGATGGGACAGCATTTAGTTTGTACATCATGTTAAAAAATATCCTGATTGATGGTTAATTGTAATTCTAGATGAACCCAAACAAGTCTCCGACCACTGCAGCCTCTAGTAACCATTAGGATAATTGCTCCAGAGTCTGAAATAATAGCCACTGCAATTTGTTGATGACAGCGGTGTGTGGATAAAAATAGGGCGAGCGACTCCCTCATCCCTCTGATATAAACTGGTATATGCTAGAGGGCACTATGACTGGCACCCCTGTGTTCGGATGGATAGAGTAACCCACCCTGCATATCCCAGCACTGTGCCCACCACTTATTTGTAGCTGCGTGGGTGTGAGACACACTATATTCCCCCAACATCAATGGCTTTTGGAGCTGGATATAGAAGCTGGCAGCCTTACAGGTCCTGGGCCGAAGAGAGGTGCTGCTGCGGCCCTTTCACTGTGAAAGTTGACTTCTGCTTTCTGCAGAAGAAGGAGTGTTATGACATGCTTCTACCAGAGGAGGCCGCCAAAAGACAGTGGTGCCGACGATGCTGTCTGGAGCAGTTCTGATCTATTGCTTGCTGTGTTTTTATTGCTTACTGCTGGCATGCTAGTAACTTTTCCTCCTGCATTTGATCTTCTGACACCTTCTCAGGAATGTCAGTCCAGCTTCATGCTTCTAAAATGAATTAGAGCTCATTCCCTTTAAATTGGCTGATTATGGCGTTAATTACCGATCACTTAGAGCAGAATCAGAGCTTCCTGAGGAAAGACTCATTGTAATAGAAGGGTAGGATATTTCATTTGGAGTCCCATCTCTCAGCAGGACCCCGATCAGGGCTTTTAGTGGTGTTTTCCACAAGAGGTGAGAGATTAAGATCAACTGTGGTGTAATCTCACCTGACAGCGTGATGAAAAATACAAACAACAAAAGGAAAAGAGAAGTGTGTGCAGCCCGAGGGCTGCTGAGGGTTTATCAGAGAAATTCAACTGAGCTGAAGCTTTATTTTTATCCTGTGATTCCTGCAGACAATAAAGTCTAACTTTGATTACATCCATGTCAACACACGCAGGCACACATCTCCCTTTTCAGTGAAGGATGATGTCTGACAGCCTCTCGTCTCCTCGTCCTTCAGCACACAGCCACTTCCATCGGATTCTTCTATTTTGACAGAGGATCAGTCATAAACCTGTTCTCAAAGTACTTTATGCTACACTCAGGTTTCAGCTGTCACAGGAAGAGCTGTGAGGATCAGGTTTCAGATTAAATAGTTAACACTTTGTTTAGTCTAATGCCTTTCTTATCTGTGTGCCTGGGAAAATAGCACGACGACTATTACTGCCGTTCACACCTTCCTCCTACCGTTGGGCTAAAACCGGCAGAAAATTGCACCAAACTGTCAGATAGAGCAAAGGACACATCAGGAAGCTACATGGCTTGTTTCCCTTCCCACCATCACTGTTTCAATCAAGGACAGAGCCAACAAACGCTAAAATGAGAAACTCTTTAGCTGTCATCAGTCAGTTAATACCCCAAACAAGCTGGAGGAGCACGCTCGCTTGTCACAGTTAAGCAATTCTTTAGCCATGAATCATTCCTTTGACAAAAAGACTGAAAGAAGAAGTGTGGATGTCAAGATAAGGAGCAGGCGTGTAAGGAAAAATATCTCCAAAGGTCAGTGAGCAGCATTTTTTGGACTGTAAATCATTTTATATATTAAAAGGTGCATCTAATAAGTACCATCTATAACAGCGTTACTCAACCAAACAGTTGAAAATACATTCGCAAGAGTCACAATCTAAGAGGTGAAAGGTGGCAATTAAAATAAGGTAAAGCTGGCAAAAGTGGTCCAAAAGCGGCAAACACTGGGAGAAAAGTGGCAAAAATGTGTGGGAGCTGACCAAATAATGAGTTAAAAGTGGCAACAATGTTGGAAAAAAAAAAAAGAGGCAAAAAGCATGAAAGAGTGGCAAAATGTGAAATTAGTGGCATTTAATTGCAAAAGTTGGCTTAAACGGGCAAAAAGAGGCAAAAAATTGCAAAAAGCTGGTTAAAAGTGTCAAAAATGGGCTAAAAGCAGTAAAAATGGAATTAAAGTAGCAAAAAAAATGCAAATAAGGGCGATGGAAATATGCAGACAAAAACTAGAATACACTGACAAAAGTAAAACATTGGTTGTAATTTAAAAGAATGAAGTCATCAATCACAGGAAGCATTTTGAATTGAATCATTTTTTTAATTATGTAAATGTAATCTTTTTAAGTTCATAGAAACTATGTTTAAAGGTTTTAGCAAACCTAATTATTTTAGATTGTCCTAAACTAAAAATTAAAATGTTTAAGTTTATACAACCATTATATAAAGGTTGGAGGAATGGGATTTGTTTTTAGGTTGTTTCAATTAAGAAATAATAATTGTTCTTTTGTGGGGGGCTTTAGCTTATCCCAGCCAATTTAGAGTCACTAATTACCCTAATGAGCACTTTTTGGAGGTCGGAGGAGGCTGGAGTACCTGGAGAGAACCACGCGTGCACGGGGGGACATGCAAACTCTGCACAGAAAGGGCCTGACTGGGAAGCGAACCAGCGACCTTCCTGCTGTGAGTTAACAGCGCTAACCCCTGCGCCGCCATGTCTCCCACAAGTCTTAAAAGTCACCTCAACACATTTTTCCTGAAAACTCTTGCCATTTTGGCCCGATGGGAGAGCAGAAATGCATTAAAGGGGACATATTTTGCCCTTTAAGACAGGTTTACTTTGGTCTCAGAGGTCCCCAAAACATGCCTGTGAAGTTTATTGCTGAAAAAACAGTAGCATAGGATTCTTGCAGGAAATGGATGTCGCTCTCCTGATGTTTCAGGCACTTCTACCCAAAGTTTAGGACCTAAATGGGAGTCAAACCATCAATCTCCCAGTCAAAAGTCAGCACTGAGCTATCCAGCATCTCTGCCAGTAGCTGAGAGGAGGATCAAGAGAGTTCACATATTTTTGTTAGAAAAACCTGAAAAAGTGATTTTTGCATACTAAGTCCCCTTTAAAATACTGCAGTGAAACTGCAACCATGTAAGAACAAGAACATCTCAGAAAAGCTGATGGTCTCTGAACCTGGGCTGTCATATTTGTAACCTCTGGAGATAAACCTCAGCAATAAGCGCCGTCTCTTAGAGGGAGCCATGCAGGCTAAGGATCGATTATATCTGGATTAATTCAACTGCACACACAGCTAATGTTTTTCCTTTCCATTACCAACTCTGCACTTTCCTCTCGGTGGTAGTCGGTTCGCTGGACGCCTGTGCTGGAGTGTAGAGGGCTGCTGTTGCATCAAGTGTTTTTGAATCCAGTCAGGCCCTACGGGATGTTGTTACGAATGCGCATGTGCACAGCAGGCTTAATGCAATTTAAATACATTTATCCAATGATAGAATTTAATTTGGTGTCCAGCTGTCAGTTTAAATAAAAAAATATAGGCTCAACCATTAAGATAATTTAGAAGATTTAGACTTAATGAACAAATCAAGAATTTTAGGCTGTTATAAAACAAAAAAAAATCATCAATCCAACAACAGCATTGTTGTTCTTTTTTCAGCGTAGAATGAAATTTGACTATTGAAGCCCACTGTGGGAAACAAACTGATTAATGTGACTTGCAATGGATGATTTCTGAGGTAAAATGTCCCTTTTCTAAGGTTTTCTGGGGAATAATACTTCAAATTACGACATAAAAGAGCCACATAGAGCCTCACGGTGAGTCTCACTGATCTATAATAATGGACATGGAGTAAAAGGTAACAGAGGTTTGCTGAATGTCTCTACTAGAGCTATTCCTGGACAGTGTTTCTGCTGTAATGGTTAGCAGCAGCAGGTCCCCACGTTCCCACTGTGATTATCAAGAGTATCAGTGTGCTTTTGCACGCGGCTGAGCGGCTCTCGCAGCTCCTCAAACAGTTTATTTGTAGACTCTTGACAGGACACTGACACTGTCAACAACATGTCAGAGAGACAGCTTCACTGTCGGTGGAAAATCACCATCAGGGCTGACATTTCCCTCACTGCCCCCCCCCCATGACTGTCCGGAGACAACTTCAAGCTCATTGTTGACAAGAGATTTCCTGACAAACATGAAGACCACAGCTGAAAGATGGCACGGAGAACATCCCTTTCTCTTCACTCTCGCTTCGGTCTACAAACTCTAAACGTCCGTGCAAAGTTCCTCTGATAAAAACCTAAAACTGGACGGTTCATTTAAGAAATGATTTGATCGCTGATGTGGAAAGGTAAAAATGTAAAGCAAAGGCATAGAGCACGGAGAATGAAGGATCTTCTTGTCTAGACCTGTTGCAACAGCAGCGATCTCACGTTGAGGGTTAGTGATGACCTCAGCGCCTCAGCATGATGTCATGATGAGCCCGAGGCAGCGCCTGCTTGTGTGTGGGTGTGTGTGGGGTGTGTGTGTGTGAGTGTATCTGTTACAGCGCCTATCTACACTGGTTCTCGTTTCTTTGGGGCTTTTTTTGTGCAGTTTGTCTGAATCTGTGCACACACAGACCAGTCAGCGGTTAGCCTCACATTAAAGCTCTGCCAGTATGATCAGCTGATATATCAGCTGATGCTTTCACATCTACTGAAACATCCAGTGCCAATAATATGTATCCCCAAAGTTAGGTCTTATGGTTCAACTAAAGGTAGAGTCTGCTGCTGCACGTTTAGCAGAGCGCCCTGAAATGACCCGTTTGTCTTCAAGAGAGGACAGAGCTGGAAACAGGGATGAGAGAGTGGGGAATGCTGGGTAAAATAGCCACAGGCCAGACTTATTTACCTTGATAGGGTTAGACTTTATGGTGTTTAACTCTATGGTAAGATTTGAAAGTTAAAACTGACAGCGGTCTTTCCCTTTTCATGTTCGGGCTGAGCTCCTTTTTTTATAGACCTGAACGAAAAACACAGAGATGTGAAAATGAAACAAAATCTCAGTCATGGTCTGACTTTCTGTCCCTTATGGTGTGATCATATTTACACTGTGAGCTGTGGTTCCTCTGGAGATCCACCCCAAACCTGGAACACACCACTGTGTGTGTTAGTGTGTGTGACAGGTTGCTGTTTTCCTGGTCCTGATGCCGTCTTTAACCTCTGATAACTTCCACCTCCGCTCCTCTAAAGAAGAGGTTCTCCACCTTTTCAGCCCGTGACCCTCAAAATAAAGGTGCAAGAGACCGGGGACCCCTAAATAAAGGTGCCAGAGACCGGGGACCCCTAAATAAAGGTGCCAGAGACCGGGGACCCCTAAATAAAGGTGCCAGAGACCGGGGACCCCTAAATAAAGGTGCCAGAGACCGGGAACCCCTAAATAAAGGTGCCAGAGACCGGGGACCCCCTAAATAAAGTTACCAGAGACCGGGGACCCCTGAATAAAGTTACCAGAGACCAGGAACCCCTAAATAAAGGTGCCAGAGACCGGGAACCCCCTAAATAAAGGTGCCAGAGACCAGGAACCCCTAAATAAAGGTGCCAGAGACCGGGGACCCCCTAAATAAAGTTACCAGAGACCGGGGACCCCCTAAATAAAGTTACTAGAGACCGGGGACCCCCTAAATGAAGGTGCCAGATGCCAGGAACCCCCGAAATCAAGGTGCCAGAGACCGGGGACCCCCTAAATAAAGTTACCAGAGACCGGGGACCCCCTAAATAAAGTTACTAGAGACCGGGGACCCCCTAAATGAAGGTGCCAGATGCCAGGAACCCCCGAAATCAAGGTGCCAGAGACCGGGGACCCCCTAAATAAAATTACCAGAGACCGGGGACCCCCTAAATAAAGGTGCCAGAGACCAGGAACCCCCTAAATAAAGGTGCCAGAGACCAGGAACCCCTAAATAAAGGTGCCAGAGACCAGGAACCCCCTAAATAAAGGTGCCAGAGACCAGGAACCCCCTAAATAAAGGTGCCAGAGACCGGGGACCCCTAAATAAAGGTGCCAGAGACCGGGAACCCCTAAATAAAGGTGCCAGAGACCGGGGACCCCCTAAATAAAGTTACCAGAGACCGGGGACCCCTGAATAAAGTTACCAGAGACCAGGAACCCCTAAATAAAGGTGCCAGAGACCGGGAACCCCCTAAATAAAGGTGCCAGAGACCAGGAACCCCTAAATAAAGGTGCCAGAGACCGGGGACCCCCTAAATAAAGTTACCAGAGACCGGGGACCCCCTAAATAAAGTTACTAGAGACCGGGGACCCCCTAAATGAAGGTGCCAGATGCCAGGAACCCCCGAAATCAAGGTGCCAGAGACCGGGGACCCCCTAAATAAAGTTACCAGAGACCGGGGACCCCCTAAATAAAGTTACCAGAGACCGGGGACCCCCTAAATAAAGTTACCAGAGACCGGGGACCCCTGAATAAAGTTACCAGAGACCAGGAACCCCTAAATAAAGGTGCCAGAGACCGGGAACCCCCTAAATAAAGGTGCCAGAGACCAGGAACCCCTAAATAAAGGTGCCAGAGACCGGGGACCCCCTAAATAAAGTTACCAGAGACCGGGGACCCCCTAAATAAAGTTACTAGAGACCGGGGACCCCCTAAATGAAGGTGCCAGATGCCAGGAACCCCCGAAATCAAGGTGCCAGAGACCGGGGACCCCCTAAATAAAGTTACCAGAGACCGGGGACCCCCTAAATAAAGTTACTAGAGACCGGGGACCCCCTAAATGAAGGTGCCAGATGCCAGGAACCCCCGAAATCAAGGTGCCAGAGACCGGGGACCCCCTAAATAAAATTACCAGAGACCGGGGACCCCCTAAATAAAGGTGCCAGAGACCAGGAACCCCCTAAATAAAGGTGCCAGAGACCAGGAACCCCTAAATAAAGGTGCCAGAGACCAGGAACCCCCTAAATAAAGGTGCCAGAGACCAGGAACCCCCTAAATAAAGGTGCCAGAGACCAGGAACCCCTAAATAAAGGTGCCAGAGACCAGGAACCCCCTAAATAAAGGTGCCAGAGACCAGGAACCCCCTAAATAAAGGTGCCAGAGACCGGGGACCCCCTAAATAAAGGTGCCAGAGACCGGGGACCCCCTAAATAAAGGTGCCAGAGACCGGGGACCCCCTAAATAAAGGTGCCAGAGACCGGGGACCCCCTAAATAAAGGTGCCAGAGACCGGGGACCCCCTAAATAAAGGTGCCAGAGACCAGGAACCCCCTAAATAAAGGTGCCAGAGACCGGGGACCCCCTAAATAAAGGTGCCAGAGACCAGGAACCCCCTAAATAAAGGTGCCAGAGACCAGAGACCCCCTAAATAAAGGTGCCAGAGACCAGGAACCCCTAAATAAAGGTGCCAGTGGCAAAAACATGAAGAAAAAAGGGTGAAAAGTGACTAAAGTGTGCAAAATCAGGAAAAAAAGCCTGAAGGAAAAAGTATGAAAGAGTGGTCAAATTGGAAATTAGTGGCATTTAATTGCAAAAGGCAGCTTAAATGGGCGAAAAGTGGCAAAAAAGGGGCAAAAAATAACAAAAAGAAGTGGTAAAAATAGGATTAAAGCGACAAATATGGGTGGGAAGTGACCAAATAATTGGTTAAAAGTGGCAAATAATGGCAGAAAGTGGCAAAAGTTAACTTAAGTTAACTTAAATGAGCGAAAAGTGGCAAAAAATTGTAAAAAGCTGGTTAAAAGTATCAAAAATTGGCTAAAAGCAGTAAACTGGCAAAAATGGGTGAAAATCTGGTGAAATGGGAAGAGGAATCGATATGAACTGGCGAAATAGTGCTAACTGAGAAAGAAAAAAATGCAGATATTGGCAGAAATTGGTCAAACTGGCAAAAATGGGCATATCAGACAGTGAAATGTGGTTAAAATGGGAAAAATTGGGCATTAAAAGTGGTAAGATGGGGTTAATAGTGGCAATTATGGGTCATCAGAGGCAACATTAGGCTTATATGGAAAGGGTTTAAAATGGCAAAAATATGTTAAAATTTGTCTTAAAAATGATAAAAGCTGGTCAGAATTTGGCAAAACTGATGTACAGTGGAAACAGTGAATTTCTGAAAATACTCTACGTTTTCTGGGGGGAATCTGGAGACCCCCTCTTAGGGTCTCGTGACCCCCAAGGTTGAGAACCACCGCTCTAATCCCCCCTTTGCTCCTCTTCAGCCAACCCTCCTCTGGCCGCAGCATTACAGCTGCTCTGAGCTCAGTCAGCTTGTAAATTTAGGTTTAGGAGAATGCTTTTTTTATCTGAAGCTGTAAGAATTTTTCTTGCAGATATCATAACCCGTTTGGGTGACCCTCTGCATCCTCTCGGCCAACCTCGGCTCCAGACAAGTGATGCTTTTTATTGATTCTGGCGTCTTGCTGCTTCCGTCTGCAGAAAAAAAAAAGTATGACTGCACATTGCAAGAGAGGGAGAGGAGTTTATTAGCACAATCATGTCTCATTTGTTTTTTTGTAGGGTTTTATTGCAGCATTTTCTGTGTGTGTGAGCTCAAAAGCCAGTTAGAATTTAACAACCTGTGAAAAATAATCATTCATGTGAAGGGTTCAGAGGAGCGGTGTAAAACACAGTCTGCGTCATTGGGATCACAGCCCTCAACATGGAGAAGGTCAAAAGCAAAACACTTTTCACAGCAAACAGCGGGCAATTAAAAACAGAACCTGTCTCAGCAATTACCGGCGGTCGATACGGCTCCGAGCAGCGTGACTGAGAGGAACACTAAAATCTCTGCATGACTCAAAAGGCCGTCTTATCCCTCTCCCTCTAATCGTTGTCTCTTCTCCCTCAGGCTCTTCGTCACTACGTGCCTACCCTCTCCTCTCAGTGATCACGCGGCAGCCCCCCCACATTTCTCAGGTGTCTTCTCCAAGCGGGGTCCCCTCACACCTGCCTCTGTTGTCCCCGCAGCACCCAAGAGGCTCCGAGCCCTCGCCGAGCCAGACGCCCCTCAGCATCAGCAGCGAGTCGGAGACGGAGCACAGCACGCCTCGTCTGAAGAAGCCACGGCGCAGTCGCACCATCTTCACCGAGCTGCAGCTGATGGGCCTGGAGAAGAAGTTCCAGAAGCAGAAGTACCTGTCCACACCTGATAGGTCAGAACAGTCTGGACACATCTATCTGATTGGTTGGGGTTGGGTTGGTGCTCCCACACTTCCTGTGTTGTCACACTCAGATGTTGGAATCATGTTGTTTTTAAAGATGATGGACACTAAAAATCCAGGCTGAGATTAGACCACATTTCATTTTATAAAGATTATTTGCTTTAATCTTGATAATTAGCGCACTATTTTTTAAAATCACATTAACAGCGGGCTGTTGTACAGTGATGTAAAGAAGTCCACTGCTCCTGAACGTCTCCTTTACCTTTGGAATTTCACAGACAGCTAAGTGCAGCAGTCAGACGCCATCTGAACCTTTGTGTCATCAGACATTTCTTTAAGATCTCTGATCTACCCAGAAAAACACGTCTGTATCCACACAGAAGGTCATCTAGGTCAGGGGTGTCAAACTCAAGGCCCGGGGACCAACTCCGGCCCGTGGTACGGTTACATCCGGCCCACCAGCTCATATTTTTATTATAACTGGCCCATCGGTGTGAGGTCTGCAGAATTCTTCCAGTTTAAAAATGTAAACTTAACAATGATGATGTAAAATTTCATCCTTTTTATGTCAGAAAATTTTGAAAAAGAAAAAAGTTAAAATAATTAGATAAAATGTCAGGAATGTCATTTTATATTCTTAGTTTTGGACCTCCCAGTTATGATACAAAGTCATGGTTTTGATTTTTTATTTCATATGTTGACCAATTCACAATTTTGACTTTCATTCTTGTTTTTTGATCTTAAAGATCCTCAAATTTAAATTTTTAAGTAATATTTTGACCTTTTAAACTCATGGTTTGGAATTTTTCCTCACATTTTGACATTTTTAGCTCCTTACTTTGACTTTTATAACATAATTTGACCTTATAGAAGCATAATTGTAAATTTTAAGTATTGTTTTGACCTTTTCAAACTCAAAATTTAAATCTTTCTTTAATGCTTTGATATTTTAAACCAATGATTTTGAATTTATATCATATTTTGACAGTTAAGGGCCATGATTTCAACTTTCTATCTCATATATTTGCCTTTTTAAAACATTATTTTGACTTTAAATGCCATGTTTGGACCTTTTGAGCTAATATGTTTGAATTTTCATCCCAGATTTTGAGCCTTTAAACTTATTATTGTGACCTTTTTCAATCTCAAAATCCTTTATCATCAGTGCTAAGGTTTTTTTTTCCCATAATTCATTGCTGGTGAAAATGAGGTTTATAGTTAAATGTGGACCCTGTTTGACCCTCAGGTTGGACTCAGATTCAGAATTCAGCCCCTGCTGTGACTGAGTTTGACAGCCCTGCTCTAGGCTTTAACAGCAGAAACATCTAGAATCACACAAAAAGAGTTGTTGATGAAAAATAGTGGAATTATTCAATGTGAAGAAGGATGAGATTAATTGTGATTAACAGCAGAAATTCTAGGATTGATCAGGATGAAAAATTGTAATCATTTGCCATCCTAGTTTGACTGTAGTTTCTAATCCTCTGGTAAACTCACTGTTTTTTTTGTTTTTTTGCGTAGCATTAAAACAGAACAGGTCTGTGATTCTGCTCCACTCTTACCTTCACTCTTGCCGTTACTCAGAAACTTCTAGATTCTTTCTGCATGTGTGACCATCACTTTCTGCACTTTTTGATGTAACTGTTAATTTCAGCTTCTAAATGTGATATTTTACAGTACAGAGGTCCTAACTTGAGCCTTGAGTCTAAAAGCCTCAAATCTGGTTTCGGTATTGTTTTGAAATCCTTTGTTGAATCCGAGTAAATTCAGCCGTCTTACAGAAAAAAGGCTCTAAACTGCACTGATGATGCAGAAACATGGAAAAACTGAAACCTGAGCACAGACATGCATTATTTATGTTGCCATTTAGGTGCAAACTAGATCAAAATTGCAATTTCAGATGAAATTAAAGCTGCAAGCAGCATTGGTCAGGTCCTCGGTCTGTCGCATGTCCCTCATGCCCGTTAGACCTCCACTTTGAGGGTTTCATCCCTCTTTGACCCTTTGACCTGCTCAAAGTTAGACTGAGGTGTGTACCTGCAGCTCTGTCAGGAGCCTCAGACTTTATAACTAGAGAATGCAATTTCTGAAGAAATTGTGCTGTGAATGCTGATCTGCTGAACGGCTGCGCCGAACTGCCAATGCTGACTTGACAAACACCCTGAAAGAAGCTAAATAATTTCTTGAACAGCTGCGCCAAAGTGCTAATGCTGGTTTGGAAGGATCCCTGAATGAAGTTTAATGAATTCTTGAATGGCTGACACTAATGGTGGGTTGAAAAATCTGAGAAAGAACCTAAAGGTTATCTTGAATGGCTGGCACTGAACAATTAAAGTGGGTATGACTAATCTTACAATGAAGCTCAGTGTAATCTTGAATGACTGATGCCAAACTGCTAAGAATGGGTATGAAACATCTCAGAAAGAAGCTAAATGTAATGGTGAATGGCTAATGCCAAATTGCTAATAGTGGGAATGAAGTTTGTAGGGCAGAAGCTTATTGTAATGTTCAAAAAACCTGCATCTGTAAGACACACAAACACACACTCATGTGCGCTTTGCGCGCTAACACACACACAAATGCACCATCTCTCCCATTCACTTCATATGGGATATATGTGTGGCTGTCTTTGGCGACTGATGACTTTATGGGGGACTGTATGTGGATGAGAAGCCACCCACAGTCCCACCATCCTGTTACAGCATTGTTTAAATGGACAGCTTTATTGGAACAGCTCCGTGTGTGTGCGTGATCAGAGCTCATTAAGGGGCTTCCCCTGGTTGCCATGGTAACTAATGCCTGCATTCCGGGTGCTTTCATATGTCAATCAGTGAGTGACATCATCACCAACTGCTCTCTTGATCAGGAGTGAAATTGACTGAAATTTTTTTTGAATCTCACCTCACAGATGCCACAATTTGGACCAAATCTCTCTAAAAATAAGATATTTTTGTAGTAAGTTTTGTCAGGAATCCATCCATGTCATTTTTAAAGCTGTAGGACCTTTGGTTTTTTTGTGTAGAGGCCCAACTGCCACAGCTTATGTGGACCTGAATCCTCCTCACCCCATTCATTTGAATGGGAGCAGCGGAGAGGACTTCTTTGGGGTTGACCAACTTTGAGGGCTTGCCATTCAGAAACCATTCGAGAAACAACAAATTCCATCAGAACTTTTGATCAGCATGGCCTAGTGTGTCTTCTCTGCCCATTTCAAGCTGATACCATTTAAGGCGTAGGAGAAGATACATTTTGTTCTGAGCCCTTTTTTCCTGGAAAATTTTATTTTGAAAGGCAAATTGCCAGCTTCCTGTTTGAGATAGGTTAGGGGTGTCATGCGTGATTTGTGGGTCTTGATGAGACGAACGTTTCAACGTTGGTTTGATCTCTCTACGGCATTCCTACTGGCCGTGAGGGCCGTTTTAGTGTGCCTAGGTGGCGCTAGAGAGCACATTTTGGCATGTTTGGGGTTAATTTTTTCATTTTATCAAATTTTATGAGTTTTTGAGCGTGTTTAGGGGGTCAAATTAAGGTTTAAAGAGGTGTGGGAATAAGACGAAGAAGAAGAAGAAGAAGAAAGAAACTGACCGGACACAATAGGGTCCTTGGGCAAGGACCCTAATTATGTGGGGATGCTGAGAGCTGGATTGTGGAAGAACTGCTGAAAATTGCTGAAAAAGCAAAAAATTAGCTGAAAATAGCATATAATAGCTAAATATCACAAAAATAGCTGAAAATGGCATAAAAACCTCTAATAATAGCATAAGATAGCTAAACAGCATGAAAATAGCTGCAAATAGCATAAACAATTCCTTGAATATAGCAGAAAAGAGCTAAATAGCATAAAAATAGCTGTAAATAGCATAAAAAATTCAAATACCTGAATATAGCAGAAAATAGCTAAATAGCATAAAAACAGCTGAAAATGTCCCTGAAAAAAGCAAAAAATATCTAAATTGAATGAAATAGCTGCAAATAGTATTAAAAATCCCTGAAAAGACCATAAAACAGCTGAATAGCATAAAAATAGCTAGAAATAGCATGAAAAAGCTCAAAAATAGCCACGTTTTTGACTCTGTTAACATGTTTTTGCCACTTTTAAACCATTTTTTGGGCCCTTATGCCAATGGTTACCCATTTTTGAGTCTGTCTTGTCACCTTTTGCCCAATTTTGTCCATGTTTTTACATCACTTTTAAACAATATTTGCCACCTTTCAGTCACTCTTGCCACCCCGGTTGGCCCCTTTATCCCCCCTTATGGGCCACACTAACTGTTACATTATTTAATAAGTCTATTTTGTATTGATATAAATATGGTGTGCCTTGAGATTTTGGCTTAACCTTAGGTGTGCCTTGGGCGAAAAAAGTTTGAAAACCACTGATCTAAACCAGTGTGGTACAAAAAAATCCACCCCCTGTCAGTGAGAGCCTATGAAGACACTAGCTAGTGAGACACGTTTGGTTTTTAGAACCAGTTTGTA
This sequence comes from Cheilinus undulatus, assembly GCF_018320785.1. Taxonomy (NCBI): domain Eukaryota; kingdom Metazoa; phylum Chordata; class Actinopteri; order Labriformes; family Labridae; genus Cheilinus; species Cheilinus undulatus. Next base: position 56,837,215 of record NC_054866.1, on the reverse strand, counting down.
AACCATTTTATTTCTAGTGTAGAAACGTCCGTTTAACAGGCGATCAGATGGACTTGGTATTTTTTGCACTTCCACATTGGCTTCATTTTTCAGGACCAGCTGCTCGGTATAAAGGTAGAACAATGAGAGTTAGAGTGTGTTAGTCTGAAAAGGAGCCGTCACTCAGATGTGACATGTTCATAACCCACATCGCTGGCAGACGGAGCATTCTGACAGTGCATGCACATTCACGCACACACATCCACAAAGCCACAAGTGCAATAATCAAGCAGCGGTTAACCCGACATCATCATTTTTGATTTATCCTGCGGGGAACGTCTCATGTAATGTGAATTAGTCAAAGCCAGAGCATTACCTCAGCATTCTAGTTGAGACAAGAGTAACATTTTAACCCTGAGCTCCCCAGCAGCAAAAACGCCCCTACAAAGAAGCAGTGTGTGACTCCGGGGAGCAGGGATGGCAGCCAACGCAAGCAAACACAAATGTAGTACACTGATTTACTGCCAGTCATTCCACACATGTGCAGGTGTGTAAAAGAGCACGCACATGCTCATATCTGTGTCCTCGGCTCCATTCTCTGGGTCATTTTCAGGACCTGGCACTGTATTCTGGACTTTTATTGTACTCTAAACTTTCATATTTGGCCTGCAGGCTGCTTTCCATTAAAGCATGAACAGCACTGAGCCATATATGCTGTTAAAAGCTTTGCTTCACATGTAAAACAGGATCTCAGACTGCATGTGACCTCTGCTTTAGGCCAGGGTTCATTAACCTTCTGACTCATCCGTGTTTATCAGGGGTCACTGTACTTTCTGCTAGATCCAAACCAAACTGAAAAAACAGGAGAAACTCTCGTTGTTACGTTTTGTGGTTTTTGGAAAAAAAACGAAAAAACAAGCAGTTCTTCAGTTTTTTCATGTGGTCGCAATAATAGAAAAATGAATAACAACATTTTTAAAAACGGGTCCAATTTTTGTTTTATTCAATTCCATTATTCTTTATCTTCATGTAATGGAAATCTTAATGAAAAGGAAGTAATGTGACAGCTAGGAAAAGCATTTCAAAATAAAAGCCTTCTTGTTAAATCAAGACTTTTTCCCATTTTTTGTAAAAACTGAAGGAAAAAAAAAAGGAAAACGGCTTGTTCTTTCAATTTTTTCATTTACAGTCAAGAATGAAAAAACGGCCTGTTTTTTTTTTTTTTTCCTTTTTCCCATTTTTGGCAAAAAAGAAACAAAAAAAAAAACAGCTTGTAGTTTTTGTTTTTCATTTTTGGTCAAGAACGGAACATGGAATACTTTTTTTTTTTTTCATTTTTCCTATTTTTGGTACAAAACTTTAAAAAACGGCTCATTTTTCCTTTTTTTGGTCAAGAACGGAAAAACGGAATAACAGCTGTTTTTTGTTTTCCCCATATTCTGTAAAAAAAAAAAAAAAAAAAAAACCCTGAAAAACGTCTTGTTTTTCACTCTTCCCTCTCATTTTTGGTCAAGAACGGGAAAAAGGGAATACTGGCTTCTTTTGTTGTGCCTTCCATTTTTGGAAAAAAAAAAGGGGAATAAACCAAAAAAATGGAATAACAAGAGTTTCTCCCGTTTGTTGTCAGTCTGGTTTCAACCAGGAAATGGATCTGCCAGAGAGTCCACTGACCGTCATGTATGTAGATACTGGGAGTAAACCAGAGCTGATTAAACACATATAACAGGTTTTTAGACTGGTTTGCACACAGCAGCTTTTTCCAGATGGATGACTCGAACCGTGCATCCTTTTGCCACGCAGCTCTAACCTAAAATGACGTTAGCATATCGGCTATAAAGTAGATTTATTTGTCATTCCATTTACATCCAATCAGTGGGAAAACTCCCACCATGCATAATTAAATACATTACATCTCAGCTCGCCCGGAGCCACTGGAAAGGCGCCATGCCTCTTCTTCAAGCAGAAGCCCCGAGGCTGATCACAACTCAGCGATCAAAACCAACCACCCCTGTGCCAAAATCCTGCGTCCTGTCAAAAAATTCCACTCTGACACTGCTGAAAATTAATTAAACACCCAGCTGGTGTAAAAACATCCACGGAGAAAATCCCCCTTTAATGCCTCACATCAAAGGTGTGGCGTGCTCCCCGCTGCGGCTCTAACTTCGCTTTTCTCTCCCTCGTCTTGGCTCAGAACCTCTGTGGTTTAGAATCCAGACTGTGCCGGGGTAGGCGGAACCAAACCCAAAAATATCCCTGAAAAACACTTTGGATTATTTATATCGCAAAGAAATAATTAATTTTGGCAGCCTCCAACTTTAACAATTAGTGCCTGGATAATCGGTGCTGTCATCATCCTCGTCTTCATCACTTCGACATATTAGTTCCACCCAGGCTAGGGAATGGAACAAAATGGCTGCCACGCCGTCGCCCGGAGGAAGAACTTCAATTCTGTTTCTACTGCAGTTAGAGTGTGGTTTCTCTTCATTGAGAACTAATGACCATAAACAAGCCAGATGTTTTTCTGTGCCTCCATGGATTGGTGCATGATGAGGAAGTTTGATAGACAGCCTGAGCGTGCACGTTTGTGAACGCACCAACCCCACGCGGCCTTTAATGTCTGTGTATAGAAGCTCAGGGATTTGCTGTGGCTCTGCTTTTTAGATTCTGTTCATACCATCTCTGTCTGGAATGGAAGTCAGCTCCCTCCAGTCCGGGCTGGTGTGGGTGTGAATCCCTTCATCCGCCTGTTAAAGACTTCCAGAAGAAAAAAGGAGGAGAGGAAATCTAATTTTAAAAAGCCAGATAAGCGCTCCTTCCCTTCACAAGTCGCTGCCTTGTTCACTTTATCGGTGCCTTCCTGAGGTTTCACATTACACAAAAACCAACGGCCCTGTTAGTCATGGAGCAACACATGTGGTGGATGCATTCAGATTTAAAAGAATGGGACTGCATTTCTGATGTCAGTGCGGATGTTAGAGCAGGTGGACCGGGTTTAACCCCAGCTACTAGCTAATATCTTTGATGTGAGAGTCAAAGAAAGAGGTCTGATGATGCTGAAGGCCTTCAGCTACACACAGTACAGACAGGACAGGCTACCTGTGAAGATCCTGAACTACAGACAGGCTACCTGTGAAGATCCTGAACTACAGACAGGCTACCTGTGAAGCTCCTGAACTACAGACAGGCTACCTATGAAGATCCTGAACTACAGACAGGCTACCTATGAAGATCCTGAACTACAGACATGCTACCTATGAAGCTCCTGAAGTACAGACAGGCTACCTGTGAAAGATCCTGAAGTACAGACAGGCTACCTGTGAAAGATCCTGAAGTACAGACAGGCTACCTGTGAAAGATCCTGAAGTACAGACAGGCTACCTGTGAAGCTCCTGAACTACAGACAGGCTACCTATGAAGATCCTGAACTACAGACAGGCTACCTGTGAAAGATCCTGAAGTACAGACAGGCTACCTGTGAAAGATCCTGAACTATCAGTTATTCTCCAGAGAAACACAGGAAAGAAAGGCTGGAAACTACAATATTTATTAATAGTAATATTTATTATTATTATTATTAGTAGTAGTAGTAGTAGTATAATAAATACAATTGTTTTGTATCATTAATAAATTACTTTTATCATTATCATAATTATTATTTTTAGTAATAATAGTAGTAGACTATGTGAACAAACACAGTAGTATAATACAATTATTATTATTATTATATTCTTATTATTTATATTAGTGATAGTAACAGTTGTAGTATATTTATTCTTCCATCATCGTTATTACTATTGTTATCATTTTTATCATTATCATTTTAATTATTATTATTATTATTATTATTATCATAACCCTTGGTGGTAGTTGTAGTATCAGTAGTAGTATTCTTATTATTCTTACTACTCTCATCCTTTTCCCCTTATAATAAAGATAAATAAATAATAATAATAATTATTATTATTTTTATTATTATTATTGTGATGAGTAGCAGCATTTTATTATAATTATCTTTATTATTAAAGTTACTAGCTACTCTGGATTTTCACTTGCTGCCTGGAAAAATAAAAAAAAAATGTACGTGAACTAGATTTATGAAAATATAAATTTACTCTACACTTCCTAAATTGAAGAATTTTTTTCCTTGTTCAACATTAGGAAAAGTATGTTTACTCCAATAAAACAGACACACATGAATGCGATTTCCACATCTGTCACCAACTTAGGTGTTCAAATGGACCCTCAACTCACCTTTGACATCCACATCAAACACCTCTGTAAGACGTCATTCTGCCACCTCAGCAACATCGCCGAACTCCGTCCAACACTCACCCTGGCAGATGCAGAGAAGCTCATCCACGCCTTTGTCTCCTCTAGGCTAGACTACTGTAATGCACTCCTCATTGGGATCCAGAGATTACAGTATGTTCAGAACAGAGCTGCCAGGGTCCGCAAACATGAACACATCACCCCCATTCTGAAATCTCTTCACTGGCTCCCTGTCCCATACAGAATTGAGTACAAGGTCTCCCTCCTCACCCATCAGTGGATCCACAGACATGCCACCCAATACTTATAGGAACTCCTCACCCCTCAGACCTCCTCATGCACCCCCTGTTCTGCAACCAAAAACACCCTCCAAGTCCCCAGAACCAAGCTCCGCACTATGGGTGATCGGGCCTTTTGCTCTGCAGCTCCAAAGGCTGTGTAACGCCCTCCCTGACCACCTGGGGGCCCCACAAGCTGCAGATGCTTTTAAAAGCGACATAAAAACTTATCTTTTTACTAGAGCTTTTTGCTAAAATTTTAGGTTCTCCTCCCTTAATTGATTTTATAATTTTATCGTATTACTCTTCCGCTCCGTAGCACTTTGAGATTGCTGAAATGTAAACTGCAATACAAATAAAATTTATAATTATTATTTTTACTACTGTGATCATCAGAAGCTTTAAATTCAGCACAAATCAACCTTCACAGAGAACTGTGTCTGAGCTATGAGAGAATTTACATCAGGGTTAGGATCAGGGTTTAAATCAGTCAGGGTTTGGATCAGGGTTTAAATCAATCAGGGTTTGGATCAGGGTTTGAATCAATCAGGGTTTGGATCAGGGTTTAAATCAGTCAGGGTTTGGATCAGGGTTTAAATCAGTCAGGGTTGGGATCAGGGTTTAAATCAATCAGGGTTTGGATCAGGGTTTGAATCAATCAGGGTTTGGATCAGGGTTTAAATCAGTCAGGGTTAGGATCAGGGTTTAAATCAGTCAGGGTTTGGATCAGAGTTTAAATCAGTCAGGGTTTGGATCAGGGTTTAAATCAGTCAGGGTTTGGATCAGGGTTTGGATCAGTCAGGGTTTGGATCAGGGTTTAAATCAGTCAGGGTTTGGATCAGGGTTTAAATCAATCAGGGTTTGGATCAGGGTTTAAATCAGTCAGGGTTTGGATCAGGGCTTAAATCAATCAGGGTTTGGATCAGGGTTTGGATCAATCAGGGTTTGGATTAGGGTTTAAATCAAACAGGGTTTGGATCAGGGTTTAAATCAATCAGGGTTTGGATCAGGGTTTGGATCAATCAGGGTTTGGATCAGGGTTTAAATCAAACAGGGTTTGGATTAGGGTTTAAATCAAACAGGGTTTGGATCAGGGTTTAAATCAATCAGGGTTTGGATCAGGGTTTGGATCAATCAGGGTTAGGATCAGGGTTTAAATCAAACAGGGTTTGGATCAGGGTTTAAATCAATCAGGGTTTGGATCAGGGTTTGGATCAATCAGGGTTTGGATCAGGGTTTGGATCAATCAGGGTTTGGATCAGGGTTTAAATCAATCAGGGTTTGGATCAGGGTTTAAATCAGTCAGGGTTTGGATCAGGGTTTGAATCAATCAGGGTTTGGATCAGGGTTTAAATCAGTCAGGGTTAGGATCAGGGTTTAAATCAATCAGGGTTTGGATCAGGGTTTAAATCAGTCAGGGTTAGGATCAGGGTTTAAATCAATCAGGGTTTGGATCAGGGTTTAAATCAATCAGGGTTTGGATCAGGGTTTAAATCAATCAGGGTTTGGATCAGGGTTTGAATCAATCAGAGTTTGGATCAGGGTTTAAATCAGTCAGGGTTTGGATCAGGGTTTGGATCAATCAGGGTTTGGATTAGGGTTTAAATCAAACAGGGTTTGGATCAGGGTTTGAATCAATCAGGGTTTGGATCAGGGTTTGGATCAATCAGGGTTTGGATCAGGGTTTGGATCAATCAGGGTTTGGATCAGGGTTTGAATCAATCAGGGTTTGGATCAGGGTTTGAATCAATCAGGGTTTGGATCAGGGTTTAAATCAGTCAGGGTTAGGATCAGGGTTTAAATCAATCAGGGTTTGGATCAGGGTTTAAATCAGTCAGGGTTAGGATCAGGGTTTAAATCAATCAGGGTTTGGATCAGGGTTTAAATCAATCAGGGTTTGGATCAGGGTTTAAATCAATCAGGGTTTGGATCAGGGTTTGAATCAATCAGGGTTTGGATCAGGGTTTGGATCAATCAGGGTTTGGATCAGGGTTTGGATCAATCAGGGTTTGGATTAGGGTTTAAATCAAACAGGGTTTGGATCAGGGTTTAAATCAATCAGGGTTTGGATCAGGGTTTGAATCAATCAGGGTTTGGATCAGGGTTTAAATCAGTCAGGGTTTGGATCAGGGTTTGGATCAATCAGGGTTTGGATTAGGGTTTAAATCAAACAGGGTTTGGATCAGGGTTTGAATCAATCAGGGTTTGGATCAGGGTTTGGCTCAATCAGGGTTTGGATCAGGGTTTAAATCAGTCAGGGTTTGGATCAGGTATTGGATCAATCAGGGTTTGGATTAGGGTTTAAATCAAACAGGGTTTGGATCAGGGTTTGAATCAATCAGGGTTTGGATCAATCAGGGTTTGGATCAGGGTGATGATGCGAGTATCCGCCATGGTCAGGGAGGAGCTTTAAAGTAGGGCGAGGAAGTGTAGGTCTGTTCATCCACCAGTATGCTGGATCTTCTGTCCTCCTCTGACTGAAGCCTCACGTCTGCACTATCAGTATGTTAGTGTATGCTTGCTAACATGCAAGCACCCCCCTTATGTAGAAACAAGCATGTCAACCACCAACAGGGGACTAAAGCTCAGGTAGAGTGGGGCGTAGGCCATGTCACTGATTTATTTAACCTGCCTAGTCAGACTTGGCTGGAGTAAGTGTGAGGCCCAGGTTGTTATTCATAGCTGTGGAAATATTCCTTTTATTCATCATTATAATAAAGCAGTCTGTTGTCCTGTGTCGGTGCTAATTTCTGTTTACTTGGGCTGCTCTGTGAAGAATAAAGGCCAGCTTGACTGAGAACCTTTTTCTCTCCATAGCAGACGGATGGAGATGAGCGTATGTCAGTCTGGTGAATTAACAAAAGTGCTGACATTTTATTCACACTTCAGCACGGACTGCAGGTCTGGACATAAAGGATTAGATTCCTGGACCGTCACTCCAGACTCCAGGTTTAAATGGTCCCCTTATCTTTGAGGTGCTCTGGATGCAGGAAGTGCTCGGACTGTCCATCTAATGTGCCGCTTGCTGTGTCTGTGACTTTGCAGGTTAGACCTGGCCCAGTCCCTCGGTCTCACACAGCTCCAGGTGAAGACGTGGTACCAGAACAGGCGCATGAAGTGGAAGAAAATGGTAAGAGACCGTATCACCATAAAGGTCTGGGAAAAGTCATTTTTGAATAGCAGGTGGAAAATGTCATTGCAGTCTGGTCTGCCATGAAAACTTAGAAGTGTAGCTTTGATTTGACTTCCAACCAACCGTTCCATCTAACAGCAGGACAAATAAAAAGGTAGCAGTGTGTCAGTCAGAAAGGGTGTGGTTTGGGCTGTGACAGGTAGTAACAGCTCAGAGAACACACACCTGTGTAGGGTCAACAACTGCTGCTGCATTTATTATGCACTGAGATGATCTCTCTGCTACTCCAGGTTCTCAAAGGAGGCCACGAGGCCCCGACTAAGCCCAAGGGAAGGCCCAAGAAGAACTCCATCCCCACCACGGAGGAAATCGAGGCTGAAGAACGCAGACTGAAGATGGAGGAGGAGGAGAGAATGAGGAGGGCAGCAGAAAAAACAGCGCTGGCTCTGGCGGGAGAGGAATCCCAGCTTGAGCCTGAGGATCTCAGCACAGAAACTCACAGTCCAGCCCCGGCGATGGAGGGATCCGAGCGAGAGCTGCCGCTTCTGATGCAGTCAGAGACGCAAACAGCCAGCTAAGCCAGACCTGAATAACCAAAGACTAACGCCAACCTGAACAAATAGTGCCTCAGGACCACTGTAAAAAGCCTGTGTGGTGTTTAAAGCCTTTACAAGTTTGACTGGAAATATAGTGATGGTGTCAAATCTATACCGGATGTAGCCTTTTATATTTTTGTGCATTTGCAAATGTACCGTACACAGAGCTAATATGTAAAGACACTGAGTGTGCTAGCAAAGACGTGGCCTTTATTTGAGCTGCTGTTCTGTGTAAGGAGTGTAAATCTGTCACAGCTCAACTTGAATCATGCGTCACCCTTTTGTGCATTACAAGCATTAAAGATCAGCAATCCTCCAAGCTGCCTCACATAACGCACGTGCCAAAATATCAAGAAATGCCTTCCTGTAGTGTTTGTGAATACCTGCGTGTCATAGACCCATAGGCCCATTTACACTCCCTTTACGTACGAAAATGTACACGTCCTTTTCACACGATGTTACCGCCACTGCCCACATACTTCCATGCGTCCTTTACATTGTCATGGATGTTAACCGATACATCCACCGGGGGGGGGGGGGGGCAGTCAGAAATTTATGACAACAACAAACTCAAAAACAAACATGGCGACTGTTGAGGAGTATGAAAGTAAATCACTGCCATCTGAGTTTGAATTTGAATTTCTAAAACTGAATTTTTTTAGCATTAAAATTGGATTTTGAATTTGAAAAACCACCAAATTAGCACCGAATTCTTTTTTTTTGCCACTGAATTTTTATCCAATGAGAAAATAATTTCAGTGTAAAAAGAAAATTCAATGTCTCAAAAAATTCAGTTTTTTTTAAAATTCAACATCCAAAAAAAATCTGTTTTAAAAAAGTCATAAAAAAAAAAAATTCAGTTTTAAAAAATTCAATCTTCCACAAAAAGTTCAGTGTTCAGTTGGATTGAGTTTTTTTACATTGATTTTTTTAGATTGAATTTTTTTTAACACTGATTTTTTTGAGACGTTAAACTTTTTTTTACACTGAATTTTTTTTAAACACTTTTTTTTGAGATTGAATTTTTTAACACTGAATTTTTTTTTTATGTTGAATTTTTAAAAACTGAATTTTTTTGAGACGTTGATTTTTTAAAAACTGAATTTTTTTACACTGAATTTTTTTTTTTGAGATTGAATTTTTTTAACACTGAATTTATATTCGCATTGGATAACATTCAGTGGCAAAAAAAAAAAAAAAAAAAAAAAATGTTGCTAATTTGATGGTTTTTTAAATTCAAAATCCAATTTTGATGCTAAAAAATTCTGATTTACTTCCACAGAGGAGGCAGCGTTTCTAACCAACTCGCAAACTTTTCCTGAAAAAGTTCCGCCATTGTTATTTCTTCGTGTCTCACTAAAGCTACGTATCGGGTAGTGACAGCAAAACTGCCCCCACAGTTTCTGGTGCTACTGCTCTGTTTGGCCCATATACGTACACTTTATGGAAACGTGCAGAAATAAACGCAGAGCACACACAGAAGGCTCCGCCCATATCCGGATTCGTATTTAACGTTGAGCGTAAATGGGCCTTAACACTAGACCTCTACGTGGCGTCAGTGCCTTGTCCGTCTCAGAGGAGCTTCAGCAGTGTTGATCAAGTATCCGTCAGATGGGAACTTTAGATTTTGCAGTGGTTTTCTATTAGGAGCTCTGTCTTTGAATTAAATCACATTTCTTTTTTAAACTCAGCACAACTTCACACCACTTATTATTTGGCCAGTAAAGCTTGCAATTTTATTTTTTAATCTGAAAATTAAAGCAAAGCCATACACTGTATCATACTGTAGAAATGTGTATAAAGAATAGAAAGAAAGATTTTTTGATATCTATGTAAAACAGTATTTTAAACAGCTGTTTTATATCGGATTAAAATAGTTTATATGTATTGTGTTCCTGCCGTCCCTTGCCTGTTCTTCTTGTTTTTTTTTTTTTGTTTTTTTTTTAGCTGTTTCACAGGAGCCAAGTCGACTCTGCCTTCTGCCATTAAGACTCTTAAGCTGTCAGAGATTCTCAGAGGGAATAAATCTCAGACTGTGCCAAGGTGCACGGCGAATGCTGAACATTTAAAACCTCAAAAACGTTTTCAGCCTGCAGGCTGTGTGTGTGCGCTCCCATCGGCACGTCAGCCGTCACTGCCTTTTTTTTCCACTGATAACTGTAATTAAAGTTTCACTGTTTGAAACATGCAGATTTATTTTTATTTCTTATTGTTTTATATGAAAAGTACAGTATTTTTTCTGGTGTAAATAATGCTTGTTTGGTAAGTTTGCAGTTTTTTTAGGTTCATGTATGACCATTTTACCGTGTACAAGTGTGTGTTTATGTATTTAAATACACTTAATAAAAAAGAAAACACTGAAATGTCTCTGTTTGGTCGAACTTCCTCCCTGAATTAAACACGAGCCTACGAGCTAAAACCATCAACTGTAAGGTTGGTCACAGATTTACATCAAGTCATGTTTCTTTTTCTCACTGATCTCTATAGAAGCACATTTATGACATGTAAAAAAGAAAAATATACAAAGTTAGGCAAAAAATAAATAAATAAATAAACTCATGACAAGTATGTATGACATAAACATGGAAAAAAAACAAGATAGTAATATTAATGAGACAGAAGGTCAAAATTATGGGATAAATCCAATTAGGAGTTAAAAAGCCATAATTAGGATTTAAGCCAAAATCAAAATGTTTTATTTCAATGTTCACTTATATTAATGACTTTTTAACTTGTAATTTCATTAGTTTGATTGTTTTTAGTCCTATCCTCCTCGTTCCTGGGGCCACTACTGTAAATCTGAACATGGGGTAACTAAAGCTGAAGTACACTAAATCCATGTATTCTAGTACAGCAGCTAACGATAGATGCCAACAAACAACCACAGTTGTTTCACTACCAACCATTTGAGAAAATAATCTAATTACTTTTTTTTTTTTACCAATATTGCAGTATTCTTATCATCATCATCATTATTTTAATTATTATTATCATTATTATTTTCATTTTTATTATTATTATTTCTTCAGTTCCTCATCTCATGTATTTTCCAACAAAAACAATAAATAATTAATTCTTAACTGTAACCTCCACAATATTAGATTAAACTAGGGCTGAACTAATTTGAAGAAATATCACATTTACATTATTTGTATTGTACGCTGTAAATGAGGTAAATAAGGTGGATACCCCATTATTCCTGGGGGTCTACTGTAGCTATGAATGTGGGTGGAACTTCCCGTACAGTAACAATAAGAGCAAAAATGCAATTCTTCCAAGGGCTTACTAAAGAGATTTAGCATCAACAGAATTTGGTCTGAAATAAATATTTGCTGCAATAAATACTTCTTCATTTTTGTTCAATCAGCATGAGCTGAAAGTTTTAAATCATATTTTCTGTAATGCTCAGTACCTGTTGCTTCGTTTGTGGTGCTTATATTGTGACAACGTTAAATATCTGTCTTTAACAACAGTGTTTTAAACACCCTGCTCACTGTCTAAGTCAGTGTCACCAACCCAACCAAAGAGCCAAACTGTTGAAAAATACCTTTGCAAGAGCCACGATCTAAGCGGTGAAAAGTGGCAAAATCAGCTTGAAGTAGCAATAAGTTAAAGGTGGCAAACAAAAATGGAAAAGGGTCAGAAAGTAGCAAAAACGGGTGAGAAGTGACAAAAAAAGGACGAGTTACAGGTAGCAAAAAATGGTCCAAAAGTGGCAAAAACAGCAAAAAACAAAAAGAAAAGAGGAAAACTGACTACAATGGGCAAAAACAGTCAAGAGTGGCAAAAATGGGCAAACAAGTAGGAAACAAGTGGTATTTAATGGCAAAAGGTAGCTTAGATGGATCGAAAGTGGCAAAAAATTGTGAAAAGGGTAAAAAAAAGTTTCCTTTTTTAAGGTTTTCTGGGGGAATAATATTTAAAATGAAGACTTAAAAGAGCCTCACGATGAGTATCACTGTCTAAGTGCATCAGGGATGTGATTCCTTTAATATTAATTTATCATTAATTCTTAATACAAAACTAGACATTTACCAAACTGAAGAGCTTGACTCATGGATAGTTTCATCAATATAATTCCCCCATTTTAAAAGGGATTAGTGGGTGAAATAAGAATTTCAGCAACCCCACAGAATAGAAATGTTATCTGAAGGTGGTGTCAACACTCTTTAACAAAACCTGACCATCTCTTTCTTTACTGATATGAAGCTAATAAAGTTAGCTAAACATGCTAGTCTAGGTTATCTGAGCTAATGTCGTCACTTTGTGCTTTCTAGCAGAGGGCAGAGAAATAATAATATTACCCACTCTGAGGTGAAGCAGTCGAAGTTTACATATTTTAGTATCAAAATCGCTCTTATAATCCCGTTTAGCGTCCTGTTTCTGTGCCCAAGTCCCATTTAGATAGAACGGACCGGGAGTTGCGCCCACATTTCACACAAAGAATCATGGGGGATAGGAATAAGGTGGATAATGTTAGCTTTTTCCCCTCATATTTTAACATTTTACGTCATAGTTCTGACTTCAGACAACACTATTATTTTTTATAACCACTTACCTTCATATTTTGTCCTTTTTCAGAGGCAGAAACGGGCTTCAGTAGTAGATTTTGTTGCGTAACGACCAGACTTATAAGTGCCTCTGATTTTAATCTGTTTAAATGATTTCTAATCCCTCCATGCTATAAAAGAAATGAAATGTGGAATAAACATGGTGAGACCTGTTGACTTTGCAGTGAAGTGCAGAGCAACGGTAGAGCAGAATAAAAAGCACAGAGACTTTTACAGAGAAATGTACGAACCACGTAGACGACAGAACTACAGGGAGGCACGGAGAGTTTAAGAAGGTTGATTTAATCGTGCGGTTTATTTCTGAGTCTGGACAGGAACTCGACTTACGAACAATAGCTCCGTCCTATAGCTGCAGAATGATCTCCGTTTGGTACGCAGGTATTCGGCTAGAAGAGACGTCAAAAGCTGCTCTTTTAATGGAGCTATCAGGTATTTGATGGTGTGGGATCACCCTTCACTGTTTCCTGGGTGTGTCTCTGATAAAAAGACGAACTGAAGTGAGATCTCTGACTGTCTAAATAATTCTTAGATTTACTGTTACACCATGTCGAGTGCATATAAATCAAACACTTAGTCTACAGTCAGCTTTGGGCTGAAGTTCAGGCAAATCCATTACTGAGGGAGCTTTTGAAGATGTATGATATGAGGTCAAAGGTCACCGTAAATCACAGTCAGGAGAACAAAGCATTTAAGCACTCTGTGTTGTGACATTAATCATCTTTATCTGTACAGCCAACGAGGTGACCTGTAGTGCACCTGAGGGCTCTGCTGTGACCCCGGATGAGAGAGGAGCCGTCTAAAGTGTATTTTTAGAGCCTGATACCGGACGTGGATGGTTTCTAAAGCAAACAGTGCTGTTAGCATTGAGTAATGCTTTCAGTGCTTAAACGCCTCGTGTAAACATTCAGAGTATGCCTCACACACGAGTGCAGTGGCCCCTCCCACCGTGGCACTACAGCCGTGATACTGTCTGATTTTCAGGCGTGGATGGAGTTAGCTGGGGGGGCTTTTGACTCCTTTCTCTACAGCAGGGGTGTAAAACTCACCCAGCCCACAAGATCACATCAAACTTGAATTAGAACTGTCCCGTCGGTCTGAGGTCTGCAGATTTCCTCCAGTATACAAATACAAATGTAACCTTGAAGATTTAAAATATCCTTTGTGAAGTCATAAAATGTGAAAAAGTAAAAATATTAAGAAAGTAAGGAATGAGGGAGGGACATGAATTTGTTTTTTCATTTCATATTTTCAATTTGCATCTTAGAATTTTGACTTACACTTGGGATTTTGAGTTTTTATCTCATGTTGTGAGCTTTTAGATTTCAATTTTGAATTTAAAGTCATATTTAAAAATTTCAAGATCATAATTTCAAATTGGATCTTGTATTTTGCCCTTTTCAACTCCTAATTTTGACTTTAATCTCATGTTTTTACCTTTTAGAGTCGCAATCTTAAATTGTAAGTCATACATCAACCTTTTAAACTCAAAATTTTGTTTTTTATTTCAAATTTTGACCTTTTACAGTCCCAATGTTAGATTTTAAGTCATACATTAACCTTTTAAACTCCAAAATATTGTTTTTTGTCTCTCATTTTCACCTTTTCAACTCCTAATTTTGACTTTAATCTCATTTTCACTTTTTATTTTCACTTTTTAAACTCATGATTTAGAATTTTAATCTCATATTTTGACCTTTTAGAGTCACAATCTTAAATTGTAAGTCATACATCAACCTGTTAAACTCAAAAACATTATATGACTTTATATATCTTGTTTTTACCCTTTAAATTTAAAAGATTTACTTTATTTCCTCAGATTTTTTCCTTTTAGATTCATAATTCTATTTTTTTAATCCTATTTAGACCTTTTAAAATCATCACTGTTATCTCATTTTTTACCTTTATGATTTTTATTTTTATCTTATATTTTGACATTTGAAACTCATGATTTCGATTTTTACCTCATATTTACACTGTTAAAAGCTGTGATGTTGAATTTTATCACAGTTTTTGACTTTAAAAAATTCATGGTTTACAGTATTCTATCCCATATTTCTCAAGGTCATGTTTTTACCTTTTTCACTTATAAGTTTGACTTTTTATCTCAATTTTTTTCATTTCAGATTCATAATTTAAAATTTTTAATCCTATTTAGACCTTTTAAAATCATGATTTTTGATGTTTATCTCATGTTTTTACCTTTTCAACTCCTAACTTTAACTTTTATCTCATTTTTTACCTTTAAAACTCATGGTTTTTAATTTTATGTCAGTTTTTGGACCCTTAGAAATCACAATTTTGACTTTTATCTCCTTTGACCTTTTTCAACTCCTACCTTTAACTTTTATCTCTTTTCATACCTTAAAAAAATCATGATTTTTAATTTCATATTTTGACATTTGAAACTCATGATTTTGATGTTTACCTCATATTTTGACTTTTAAAAATCATGGTTTCAGTATTCTGTCTCATTTTACCTTTTAAAAACATTATTTTGACTTTAAAGTTCACGTTTTTACCTTTTAAACGTGAAAGTTTGACTTTTTATCTCAGATTTTCAGGTTTTAATTTATCATGTTCACCTTTTCAGTGCCATGTTTTTACCCCCATAGTTCTTCTCTGGTGAAAACGAGGTTGGCATTTTATGGTTAAATATGGACCCTGTTAGGCCCTCAGGTTAGACCCCAGTTCAGAATCCGGCCCCTGCTGTGATTGAGTCTGTCACCCCTGATTTAGACAGAGTAATTTTCCGTGTCTTCATGGTTGCAGCCATGCAGCACCCTGACGTTCTCTTCAGAAATGTCTGTAAATCTGAGGACGTTACAGACTTTCCTTTTCCTGCACAGGTATTCTAGTCCTGTGTGAATACGTAGTTCTGTTGAGTCACATTGCTGTTGCTTTTTCATTTCAGATCCATTCTGAGATGACTACATTAAAAAAAAAACAGCCCACTAAAGTGGCTGTTGGGAGTCCTGGCACTGCTGAAATTCACGTTGGTGTGGGAGAGTTAATGTTCTGTTCTCAGCTGCTGCTGCCAGCTTCCTATTTAACAAGCAACACAACCTGTTATATGACAATGAACATTTGTGCCTGTAACTGTTGGTGTTAGCACATACAGTAGTCAGTTCCTCTGAGTATGAACCCAACTTGAATCTTTGCTGCTGTCAGCGGTACCAGACTGACTCACCCTCGTCACTCACACACTAAAGACTAGCAGAAGCTTCTAGGTTGGATGTCTGTGCTTGAAATGCAGTTGATAAGTGGTGAATGGTTCCTGTGAAGGCAGAGGCTGTGGCTGGCAGGCAGGGAGGTGAGGATGAGCATGCCTCCACAGGCTGCCAGGTCCTCTGGGCTAATTGTTGTGTGGCGAGATGAGCCTCTGGAGGCCTAATTGAAGAACCTGTTATTTTCTCACAGGTCCAAGTTCAACAGCAGGTCACAGGAGTGGAGTGGTGTCAACCCTAGTCGGCCCCTTCCCCCCCACCCACTCAGACATCCATCGCACACCTTCAGCTGTCAGCTTAGCATACGCTCAGGTAGTTAGTGGGGGAGTGGGCGTATCTTCGGGTGTTTCGCCTTCATTTGTGTCATGACAGAGGAAGTAATCTCTAAATGTTAAGGGCAGGAGCAACAGCAGAGCTTACTTAAGTCAATAAAGGCGGATGCTTTCGACAGCGTGCACAATGCTCCCCTTTGTCCTCCACATGGAGAGAAGCAGTCATCATGGCACGAGGATCAGCTCCTCTCAGAGAAGCCTGCCTCAGACATGCGGCTCTCTGGAGCTGCTGAAGTCAGTCTGTTGAGCAAGACGAGACTTCAGTGTGTGTCTGCTGTGTGGAATATTTTCAGCTATGAAACAAACCGTTTCAAAGTATCAACCAAACAGACAGAATGCATCTTTATCCAGGGAGTAACGCTTTAGACCAGGGGTCATCAAGAACATTCGCACCAGGGCCAGATCTAGTCCCGACAGAAACTCTGGGGGCCAGACTTTCAAATACACAAATTAAATCAATATTTAGGGTCTGATTGAATATTATTGTAGTAGTATTTGTATTTTCTTTAAAATGCAGGACATTTTAGGAATGACCAGTGAGATCTGTCCCTGTTCTCTATGATGCAGCAGGACACAAGGAGCCTGACCACAGAGCTGGACCCCTGAAAGTCCCAGAGAATGGGCCCTCCACAACTCTGATTTAGTACTAGTATTAACTCATGTTTGACACTTTAACCCCTTTATGCCTCTTTAACTACAATTTTGTAAAATTAAAACCCTTTTGAAAACACTTTCCCTGAATGTTTTATCCTCTTTGTGCCAATTTTATCAATTTTTGCTACTTTTCTTCTATTTTGCCACTTTTGAACCCCTTTTCTGTACATTTCTTCAACAATTTTTGCAACTTTAAAACCAATTTTTTGCCACTTTTAACACATTTTTGCTACTTTTTGCCTGTAAAACACATTTTTTGCCATTCTTTAACCCATTAAAACCACTTTTCCTGAATGTTTTATCCCCTAAGTGCCACTCTTTTATCATTTTGCCATTTTTATTCTATTTTTGCCACTTTTTAACCCCTTTTCATGACTTTTTTTGCACTATTTTTGTCATTTGTAACCAATTTTTGATACTCTTTGCTCCTCTTTTCCTTTTTGCCACATTTGAACCTCTTTTCGCCACTTTTTCTGCCAATTGTTGTCCCATTTTGCCACTTATCACCTATTTTGCTATTCTCTAACCCCTTTCACCATTTTATCTGGTCATTTTTGCAACACCTCTGCCAACCTTAACCCCTTTTTTTAAAAAAATAACCACTACTTTTGACAGTAAATTACAGTAAAACAGATCAAATGTGAAGTCACTCTAAAGTTATTTCAATATGAATTATTTGTGGGATTGATTTAACCACTGCAGACATTTAAAGCCAAGGGATACTCTTAAAACCACAACATCTTCTTTACCTCCTTGTCTGAATCTAATGATCTTCTGGGGGCCGGACAGGAAGCACTGGGGGGCCTGATATGGCCCCCTGACCACCAGTTGATGATCAGTGGTTTAAAGGTTTTATATCTTAATGGCCATTTTCCAGGTTGATTCTTAAAATGCATCCACAGCAGAGCATGTGAGCAGAGTGGAGCGATGAGATTTCCCGCTCCTCGCTCACAGAGCTGTTCCTTGCGCCCGCTCGTCCGCTCAGAGGGGATTCACGCCGCTCCGCTCATTATCGCTCCACCGCTCACTCACATTTCTACCGGCTCCACTCCAATCACTCACCGCTCACTCAACGAAAACACGAAACAACAAAAACCATTGCCATCTTCTCGGTTTCAAACACTGGGAAATACTGATGTTTTTAAAAAATGACGATGGTGTTAATATTAGTGCACCAACACTGTGCAGGCATCTCAAGTCTCTCGGATTATTCCGGCGGAAAGCCCAGTCTGACGTGCTGGATGTCGCTGTCTCTCTGCAGGAGCAGTGAAACCAACATGGGATGCTTCACGGATACAAATTCTTGCGGATGCATTCTGGGTGAGACATGCTTCAGACGCATGGTGTGAGCGGTACCGGAGCGATATTGGAGCGGGATGGAGCGCAAGATAAGGTGCCGGTCCAGCTTTTTTGAAAAAAACGCTCAGTGCTCTGGCCAAAATCCTTCCGCTCGCGCTCTCACTCCGCTCACATGCTCGGATCCACAGGAAGAGGAAAGAAGAAATATTTACTAAGACAAGCGAGGAAGGAACACCAGAAAAGCAAATAAAATCGTCTCATGTTTCACATTGCTTTGTAAATTTAGGACCCTAGCACCGACCAGTGTGAGGACTCTATTGAATAACAATGATTTTTCTTATTTTTATTTTTCTGACTCTTTTAGGCCTTTCAGACCAGCAGGGCTCTGTGCCGGTTCTGGTTCCTCAACCTAATTTTGAACCAGGTGGCACATTAAAACCAGGAAAAAAATTGGTTCTGAACCTGAAAAGTTGGTTCTTAGCTGGAACCAAAAATAGTTGGTTCCGTCTCGGGAGCCGTGACGTGATCAGTGGGCGTATCAACGTCTAGGTTGTGAAGACGAGCAGAACATGGAGAAAGTGTGGTCTGCTGAGGAGACAAAATGTTTGGTTGTGATCTGGGCATCAACAGAATTCCAGGTGAAGCTGGAGAACAAGGAGAGGCACGCTAAATGCTGAACTTGCAGAAGAGAAAGCGAAGGCTGGGTTCACCTGAACACCAAATAATTAACTCAAGAAACTGAAGAAGGAATACTGGGATAGCAGGAAAGACTTGGGCAAAAAATGGAGCTAGACGTGGTGATACGTGTCCATCATGTCCTCCCACTTTGGTTCTGCTCAAACTGGTGTGAACCCAGTTCTGGTTCAGGAGAAAGCACCAAGGTTCTGAGACTCCAGAACGGAACCAGAGCCAGAACCAGAACCATGTCTGTCTAACAGCCTTTTGTGGCCTGTTTTTGGAGCCTTAACATCTTTAAAAAGTCCCAGAAACATTCCCCAAAATTGTCCCCCAGCAGGTGGAATTTTGCAAGTCCCCCAAGGGGGCCCCAGAAGTGAGATAGGGGATTGGGTAAGAGCTGCATGCATGAAAATTACACAATTAGACAAAAAATAAAGTGTCTTTAAAACCGTCCTCTAAAATGTACAGGAACTGCACAATAAACGGTGAAAGGTCAAATTTGGGCGTTTTTTTACTGATGAACGTTTTAACAAACTGGTCAGAGGGATTTTATCTGAGTGACTCCAGGAGATTGTTGCTCAAAGAAGACAACCTGGAGATACAAGGTTATCAAATGCCTGAGTTTTTACCTTCGGGGTGGGGGGGTCGCTGCACTAGGAGCCCAGTTTGACACTCTGTAAAATTTTTACAGTAAATCCCATCAGCAGTGCCGTTTAACGTTTTCGTGTTTATTGCAATCATCACCAAACTTCACAAGGATAATCACACACTGATCCTGAATATATCCATGTAGCAATATCATTACTTCATCACAGCGCCCCCTTCTGCCAGTTTAACAACTGCTCCACTGATTTGTTTCTTTTGTGATATTCATCGTGTGGCTCTGTTATGTCTTAATTTTAAATATTATCCCTCAAGAAAACCTTAAAAAAGGGAAATCTTTTGCCTCTTTTCACTATTTTTTCTCCCAATTTTGCATTTAAGCTACCTTTTGTCATTAAGTACCACTTTTTTCCTACATTTTGACACTTTTTGCAACTGTTGACCCATTTCTTGCCACTTTTATCCCATTTTTGCCCCTTTTCACCAATTTTTATCCCAATTTTCACACATTTAATCTACCTTTTTTCATTAAATACCACTTTTTCCAATTCTTTGCCACTTTTATCCCAATATTTGCCCTTTTTCACCATTTTTTTTCCAAATTTTCACCCATTCAAGCTTCTTTTTGTCATTAAATACCACTTTTTCCCATTTTTTGCCCATTTGGCTATTTCTATTTGCCACTTTTATCCCATTTTTGCCCTTTTCACATTTTTTTTTCTGCTGCTTTTCCCCATTTAAGTTTTCCTTTGCCATTAAATACCACTTTCTCCAACTTTTTGTCTATATTGACATTTTTTGCAACTTTTTTACCCATTTTTTGCCATCTTTATCCCATTTTTGCCCTTTTCAACCTTTTCTCCCCATTTTTACCCACTTAATTTACCGTTTTGTCTTTAAATACCACTTGTTTCCTAGTTTTCGCCCATTTAGCCACTTCTTTTTCCCACTTTTATACAATTCTTGCCCTTTTCACCACTTTTCACCCATTTCAGCTACCTTTTGCCATTAAATACCACTTTTTACCTACTTTTATGCCCATTTTGAATCTTTTTTGCAACTTTTTACCCTTTTTCCCATGTTTCCCCATTTTCACCAATTTTTCTCCCAATTTTCACCCATTTAAGCTACCTTTTTTTCATTAAATACCACTTTTCCAATTTTTTGCCCATTTAGCCACTCCTTTTTGCCACTTTTTTCCCATTTTTGCCCCTTTTCAACATTTTTCTCCCCATTTTCACCTACTTAATTTACCCTTTGTCATTAAATGCCACTTGTTTCCCAGTTTTTACCCATTATAGCCTCTCCTTTTTGCTACTTTTGTCCCATTTTTGCCCTTTTTACCACTTTTCACCCATTTCAGCTACCTTTTGCTACTTGTTCCCCATTTGTTGCCATTTTTGCCACTCTTGACTGCTTTTTGCCCGTTGTAGTCACTTCTCACCCATTTTTTGCTCATTTCTGACTCCTTTTCCACTTTTCCTCCCCATTCTCACCCCTTTTCACCCATTTTTGGCGCATTTTGCCACTGTTAACTTATTTTTACTGCTACTTCAAGCTTGTGGCTCTTGCAAAGGTGTTTTTCAACAGTTTGGCTCTTTGGTTGAGCAGGGTTCAGTAACGCTGGTCTAACCTGAGGGCCAAACAGGGTCAACATTCAACCATAAACTGTCAACCTCATTTTCACCAGTGATAAATTATGGACCAAAAAAAAACAAAAAACTTTTTGAGATTAAAAAAGCCAAAATGATAAGTTTAAGAGCTCAAACTCTGAGATAAAAATAAATAAATAAATGTATTTGTTCAAAAGGTCAAAATACATTACTTAAAGTCAAAAAGATGTAAATGTAAATATATGAGATAGAAAATCAAAATCATGAGTTTAACATGAGATTAAAAGTCAAGTTAGAGCTTGAGGTCAAGGTTGAGATTTGTGATAGAAGTCAAAATAATGAATTGAAAGGTTAAGATATGAAATTAAAACTCAAAATTATAGGTTTAAGTCATGATTCTGAGATGCACAATAGAAAATATGACATGAAAACAAATCATTTTTCCCCACATTCCTGGCTTTTTTTTCTGATCATTTTTACTTTGTCCATTTTTATGACTTCACCAGGATATTTTAAATCATCAGGGTTAAATTTACATTTTTAGTGTGGAGGGAACCTGTCGACCTCATACTGGTGGGCCACTTATAAAAAAAATAAGATATGATCATGCAGGCCGGGTATAACTGTACCACGGGCCAGGTTTGGCCCTCGGGCCTCGAGTTTGACACCCCTGGCCTAAATCATTCGTCAGTGCCTCCCCTGTTGATGTACTGTGGGATCTTCCAGCCTAATGTATTTAGAGCGTTAATTACAGCGCTGCCCGCCTCCCTGTCGTCTTCTGAGAGCTCATCCTCTGGTCAACATGTCTGCAGAAGCCGGCGCTGCCTCCCACCACCCGCCTCTCCAGCTCATAAATCAACCAGTTAGTGTGTTTGCATGCAGGGACACTGAAGGGCTTGTTGAAGGAGTCATGGCCACTCAGAGGGTCTCTTTCTGAGGAGAAAGGCACTAATAGAGCCGTCAGGTGGGTCTTAACCAGGAGCTACCTCGTGCTGGGACGTGCTGGTATCTGCTCCCCCCAGACCTCCAGAAAGATCTGCTGGTTAATCCTGATGGGGATGTGAACATTTGGACTGAAATGATCACAGATTTATTTCATTTCACATTCTGTAGCTCTTGATAAAGAGAATCCAGAGTCAAAGATCCAACAGGCTAATCATTCAGAGTCTTCATGTGGGCCCAGAATCCATTTAAACTGGTCCTCTCCCAGTGCCAGTGTAATACACATGCATGAAGGGGCATGCATCCTTAACCCTCAGCCATCACCAGAGACATTTTTGTCCATTTGGGCCAATCTTTCTTCTTTCTCTGCTCGCCATGTTGGCTGTGTTAGTGCATATGGTCCAAAGTTTCTTTCTCTGCAAATATTTGAATTCAAATTTCAGTTGCTCTAATCGGTCAGGGGAACACTGTCAAACAGATTTACTACCCTTTAAAGCCATGAAGGACAAAAATGTCCACTTCCAAAAAACTACTATAAAAACTTCACAGATTCATATTTTTTCCTGCTTTGTTTTTGCATAAATCTCTCAAACAACTTCAGCTGTGCTCAAAATTACCAAACATTCAATCATTTTGAGGATTTTAACCCTTTAAATGCCAGTTTGATTACTTAAAGTCAGTGTTGTTTTTTTGTGGAAAAAATGAAGGAAAAATGTGAAATCTTCCTTAAACCAGATGTTGGATGGCTGGGGCATTATTTCTAACTCCAGCTTGGACATTTCCATGATTGGCCAAAATATTGACTTTTGATGCATTTTTAGTTTTTGTGTAACATCTGATTCAAAATTTACCATGAATGAATTTCTGTACTGCATCATCATTTCACACATGTTCACTCTCATTAAAGCTCATAATATTCCATGAAACCTGCAGATACTGCTCCTCAGAAATCTATGTCGCATGCAAAATTGCAGAAACATGTTAAACCCACGTGTGTCTAAGTGTAATGAACAGAAATCTCCAAATAGGACAAGAGGACAGAAGACTGGAGAAAGATCTGCAGTGGTGCAGGAAAGATACGAATGAGGCCATTCATTAAATCAGAGAAGAAGACGAGATGCTTACTACATCTCTTAAAGAGAACACGCTGGTATCATGGAGCTGGGCTTTGTAAGGTACGAGGTAGTGATGTCAGTGAACATGCTCCTTTAGGCCGGCCACACACTAGACGACTTTTTAATCTGAAACGATTTTAAAACCGTGGAAGACCAGACTTCAGGACAATTTCCAAAGGTTTTTCATCTTTAATCCTCTGAACACTCACACTCGACGACTCAGCCAGACTGTCAGATCACTGGAGACCACACACCTGCAGACCTGCCTACGACCTCGCGTGATCACGTGACTTCAGGAAAAAAAGCACGGATGTCTGTCGATACCGTCTTGCTGTCTCTCCACAACAGGCTGTCCTGGCGTGCGTTACAGGTGCAGCAACAATCATAAAACAGGGGAAAGACTCAGGATGAAATCCTGGCTGGGATTAAGGTACAGTTGTGTTTATGGTTGTGAGCGGTGAAAGTACATATGATTCGTCTGGTGACGCTACCCGGTGTGCTCGCTCTCATTGGTTGTTGTGGGTACTCCGTCAGCGGCACTACGACCTAGAATCAAAAACATCAAACCTGTTTGATATTTACGACTCCGGGGGCCCGTTGCACAAAAGTAGGATTCAGACATCCAGGATAAATGACTGAGCTGGGTTCAACGAATCCAAAACAAGGGCGTCCAGGCTTAATTGGTTGCACAAAGACCAAGCCAGGATGAGCAGACACAGATTCATCAAGCCAGGTCAAACCAATCCTGGATTAGTCTGCGCATGCGGCTTCCTCAACTAGACCCCGCCATCGATCACAGATTCACCGATTCACCATGACAACAACAGCGGCGTACTTTTCCCCGTCAGAGGCAGAAATCCTCACGGAGGCTTACGAGGAGGTAAAGGACCAAATAAAAAGAAACAGCGCCACAGTTACAAAACAACGAGAGAAAGCAGCAACGACTAAGCACACTGTAAGGCCGACCAGCTGGAGGGTGTTAAAAAAATCAATTGTTTTAAACTAAAAATCTAAAATAGCTATTTAAACTCTATTTTTCTGAGATGATGAACACATTTTAAGTTTTAGGTAAACAGTACTCAGCCGGTGTAATTATTTTTTGTCCCAGAATGCTTTTGAGCATTAGAGACATTTGCACCATGAGTGAGGACCCTAACTCAGTGACAGTGGATATAAACTCTGCCTGTAGGGGGCAGCAGGCTGCATGGTGAATGGCAAACTGAAGGTGATGAAAGAGAACATCATCAATCACAGTGCACTTTTCACAAAAGTCAGACTACATGAGGAGGCAGTAATATTTAAGATTAAAAGTATGTGAAAGCAAAAAGGATGATTGTAGTTGATGTAGCTTGATGAAAACTACCCAAAATAAACCTACAAGAAATTATTACTCAAGAAAATTCTACCACCTAAAAACTTTGGGCATGTTTACTCAATTCAATTTGTTAATTCTTATAATTTATGTAGACATAATTGAAACTATAAGTTAGATTTACTCATCTTTGACAATTTTGGTTTTTTTTGTGATATTTTTGTAATATTTTTTCATTGATTTTATTGAGTAAAGAGCAGTAATTTTTAAAGTGTATGTTTGCATTTATTTCAGTGTGCAGACATGTGGGGTGTATTACACACAGACCTTTGAATGTGTTTTTATTCTTCTGTTCTATAATATGCTGTGATTCTGTGCTCTCTATCTTGCAGAGTCACTGTGTGACTTCAGTTTAAAGGAGCTGATGGTTTACTAGCTTTAACTTATCCTT
This sequence comes from Cheilinus undulatus, assembly GCF_018320785.1. NCBI lineage: Eukaryota > Metazoa > Chordata > Actinopteri > Labriformes > Labridae > Cheilinus > Cheilinus undulatus. Next base: position 56,812,166 of record NC_054866.1, on the reverse strand, counting down.
GTTCAATAAAGGAACTTCATGTTACTCATTGATGTGTTTTTAGATTTATATGGCATAAATAATCTGTGGGAAACTGTCAATTATCTAATGGTTGCAAAATCATCTAAAATAGTCATTCATCTAAAATTATTGAAATGTAATATCACAGGTGTTTAGATAATGACAGTGGGTCTAGTTGAATGTGAGAACATTGTGTTGTGGGCAGTGGAATAACTACTGGTTTCCATTTGTGGTGAGTGCTGACTGAGATAAGGGATGAGATTAAATAGATCCTGGAACTTAGCCTGGTCTGGAGCAGGCTAGCTCCACAGAATAAATCTCCATGGTAACTTATGCCGTAACATATCCCACTTTCCACTATCCCGCTTTTGTGCAACCGGATCACGAATAAGTTGAGCCGGGATAACCACGATATCCTGGCTTAATCCCTTATCCTAGTTTTGTGCAACGGGCCCCGGGTCTGGGAGGCTATGACGTGATTGACGTGGCTGACACCACACACCTGCAGACTACTCAGACGAATAATTGCGATGAGGCTCCAATCGGTATACACCCCCACGATCGTCGGGGGGAGGAGCTAGGCTATACAGACAGGTACAGTTTCTCCATGGAATTGAGCAAGTTTAGAAAAAAAAGGACCAAAAACACTGGTGGCTCAAGTGTTTGATAATTTACCCAGAATGCCTCTGTGTTTGGCACTCTTCTGCAATGTGAGCTTGGGCTACTGGCTACATGCATGCTAGCGCACCAGGTCAGCTGTTTGGGTCTGCAGCAAAGGGCAACACTCTGAAGTCTGTGGGGATGAACGCCATGTCTGTTACCGCACCAAAACTTCAAAAATACCCAAACATCCTCTAAAGGTAGCCTTCAAGTCACATGACTAAAAATACATTTAAACATGAAAACTGTGCCACTGCACTGAGACACAGCTGTCTGATATTCACCTTCAAAAGTTGTGTTTTTATTTAAAGGACAGATATGATAGGCCAGGGGTGTCAAACTCAAGGCTCGGGGGCCAAATCCGGCCCATGGAACGATTATATCTGGCCCACCAGATCACCTCATGTTTGTATTCTAACTGGTCCACCAGTTTGAGGTCTGCAGATTTCCTCCAGTATAAAAATGTGAACTTCAACTTGATTACTTAAAATTTCACTGTTAAGCCATAAAAACGTAAAGAGTGAGAAAAAGATTTCATAAAAAGTCAAGAATGTGGGGAAAGAAATTAATTTGTGTTTTTATTTCATATTATCATTTTTGCATCTCAAGTTTAAACTCAAACTTATGATTTTGACTTTTCATTTCATACGTTCACCTTTTCAACTCACAATTTGGACTTTATATGTCCCATTTTTATCTTTTAGTTTCCCAATTTTTAATTTTTAGTCATATTTTGATCTTTTCAACTCCTTACTTTGGCTTTTTAATCCCATATTTTGACTTTTAAACTTATGATTTCAATTTTCTAACATTTTGACCTTTTAAATTCCTAATTTTTACTTTTTATATCATATTTTGACCTTTTACACTGCTGATTTTAAATTTAAGTCATATTTTAAACTGTTTTAGTCATCGATTTAATTTCTACAGGGTTGGACTACTGTAATGCTCCCTACGTTGGTGTTACTCAGGCCTCCCTCACACGTTTACAGTTAGTCCAAAATGCTGCTGCTCGTCTTTTAACAGGTACACGAAAACATGACCACATCACCCCGATCCTGGCGTCCCTCCACTGGCTTCCTGTTCACCTTAGAATTCATTTTAAAATTGTATTGTTTGTTTTTAAATCTTTAAACGGATCAGCACCCCAGTACATCTCTGACCTTTTAAATGTCTACACTCCCTCGCGGTCCTTGAGGTCTGCTGATCACCTTTACCTCGTCGTCCCAAAAACCCGATTAAAACCCCGAGGTGATCGAGCCTTCTCTGTGGTAGCTCCCAAGTTGTGGAATGAACTACCACTCGAAATAAAAACCTCCCCCTCCCTACCGACTTTTAAATCCCGTCTTAAAACACATTTTTATTCTTTGGCTTTTAATTCAGAATGACAGTTGTGTGATCTCTGGTGGTCTTAACCCCTGTGTTTTTATGGCTTTTATTTGTTTTATGTGTTTTTATTTCATTTTAACTATTTTATTGATGTCCTTGCCTGCTTTTATGTCTTTCCTCTTATTGTGTTTGCTTCCTTTGATTTTACTGAGCAGCACTTTGGTAAACTTGATTGTTTTTAAAATGTGCTATATAAATAAAGTGGATTGGATTGGATCACTTTTAATTCTAGCTCATATTTTGACATTTTTAACTCCTAATTTTTGGCTTTTTAATCCCATATTTTGACCAATCAGACTCATAATTTAAAATTTGAAGTCATATTTTGACTTTTAAACAAAAGTTTCAGGTTTGATCTCATATTTTGACCTTTCAAACTTATGATTTTCTCTCATATATTTGCTCTTTTAAAACATAACTTTCTACTTTTAATATCGTGTTCTGATCTTTTGAACTAATAAATTTGAATTTTATCTCAGATTTGAGCCTTTAGACTGATCTTTTTTGCTCTTTTAAATTTCTAAATAATTTATCATCAGTGCTTTTTTTAAATCATTTTATTTTATTACTAGTGAAAGTGAAGTTGACAGTTCTAGTTAAATGTTGGGTAAGGGTCTTAGGTTAGGCCTGAATCCAGAATCCGGCCCCTGCTGTGACTGAGTCTGACGCCCCTGTGTAAGGCTGTTAAATGGTCCGAAACATCAAATATTATTTTAGTCATTAAGTGTAATATAACTGCTTATATTGAATGGGCTGAGATATCATCTAATGGTGTTTGCAGGCCTCTGAATCAAACTGGAAAAAAAAGGACTTTGGCAGGTTTTGTGTTTGAAGAGTCATTGACGTATACCAACACCCCACATCATGGCTACCCGTTCACACCGAGTCACGCTACAGTTTACGTTCACTCTCTGATGGTGGACGGGGCTGTAAATTGTCTAACAGTTTGATCTAATCCCATCCATGCATGTTCACACAGCAGAGGGAGAAATCTGTGGTTCCCGGTCATGCCCAAGGACACGTCATCTTATGTCTGAAAGAACTGGGGATTAAACTCCCAACCCTCCATTTGATCTTTATTTATGGAAGGAAGAGGTGAAACAGACATCAGGCTCATCACAAATAGTGTGCAATATCTAAAGCCAGAACTCCAACAATCCCCCGAATCCCCAGTGAGACCACGGCCATGTGGGTGGTGGGACCGTCAGAGTTTCTCACTGTGGTCATAACTCATCCTCTGGCACAGCTGAGCGCATGAGAGGGATCCATACAAAATCCAGCAAAGCCTACTGTTCACTTTTCCTTTGCTTTTTTCCTGCTGTGACCCCGTCTGGCCTGTGAGAGATGTGCTCTCATTTGCTGTAGCAGACAGGGAATTTTATGGTGCTCCTCCATGCTGTACTCTACAGCAACAAATCAAACCTCTCAAGAAGAACGGACGGCTCACTGGAGAGACGGCTCACAGCTGGCAGCGAGTCAACCCCTGGAAGATACCGCGTACCTACAAAAGTCCCGTCCTGCAAAAACATGCACATAATAAAAGCTTCTCAATAATTAAAACCAGTTCAAGTATTTCACTTGTTCACCCTCGTTCTCACTGTCGGTCGTTTTAACCTCCTGAGACCTGAGCCGTTGTATGGAATGCAGTTTTATTTTCTCCCACATATTTGGGAAAAACACGGTCTGATACACGAGAATATCAGTCTTGTCGTTGAACAGGAATTTCTTGGAAATTTTCCTTTCCGAAACCCCAAAAGTCTTTGAAAATTCTTCACATAGTTTCAAAGTATCTCATGAAAAGTACCCAAATATTTCCTTAGATAGTCCTCAAATATTTCAGTTAAAAAAAATTTCATAGAGCCAGAGAATTCCAATACAAATTTCCCCAAAAATTCCATAATAAAAAAAAGTCTTTGGAAATTCCTAAATATATTTTAAAGTATCTTGTCAAAAGTACTAAACTTTTCCTAAGATAGTCCTCAGACCTTTCAGTGAAAATTCCTTATAAAGCCTGAGAATTCCAATAAACCCCCCCCCCCCCCCCAAAAAAAAATTCCATAATAAAAAAAAGCCTTTGGAAATTCCTTAATATATTTTAAAAGTATCTTGTTAAAAGTACCCAAATATTTCCTTAGATAGTCCTCAGATCTTTCAGTGAAAATTCCTCATAATTACTGAAAATTCCAATAAAATTTGCCCCAAAAAAATCCATAATAAAAAAGGTCTTTGGAAATTCCTTAATATATTTTTAAAGTATCTCATCAAAAGCACCCAAATATTTCCTTAGATAGTCGTCAGATCTTTCAGTGAAAATTCCTCATAAAGCCTGAGAATTCCAATAAAAAATCCCCAAAAAAATCCCATTAAAATTCCTGAAAAACGTCAACTATATTCCCCAAGTTATAAAGCAAATTCCCCCTTAAATTTCTTGGCAAATTCTAGACATTTTAAAAAACATTCTCCAAAATTCCATGACAATGATGGAAAAATTCCAAACCCCCTAGTGTTTTCTAAGAAAAATCCTGAAGAATTCAAAGGACAATCCTGAACCCCAAATTTCCAAACCAAATTCCCCAAAATTTGGCAATAATTTCCACATATTCCCATGAAAATGCATGAAAAATTTTAAATAAATTTAAAGCTGTGAAACTGTCCAAAATATACAAACATAACCTTTTAATTTCCATAAAAATACTTTGATAACTTCCAAGCAAATTCCTTAAAATTTCCAAACAGCAAATTATCCCAGCATTCCAAGCAAATACCTCAAAGTTGAACGGACATTTCTGACTTTTATGACATCAGTTCTAACACCAAGAATGATTGGTAGAACGTAGGAAAGCCAAATAGTGATGTCCTCATAAGTGGATGCGGGGTCTTAGGAGGTTAAATCTGAATTCTCTGCATTCACTCTACCCAAGCATGAAAAAGCTGATCTCACTGGGCTTGTAATCCTCATTTTACACCAAGTCTTGGGTTTATAAAGGAAGCAGCTCAAAACGCCAAAGAAATGTCACCGTGAGCGGAGGAAAAATTGCAACAGTGCCGGCTGTGAAACGCGGGATCAAGCGAGTGTCAGGATGGCTGAGCGATTACGTATTTGCTGAGAGCTGGTTTCATAGATCTGTGCCTGAATGAAATCAAATGTGTGTGTGCTCATGAGGAGTGTGTCACACCGCTCTTAACCACTGATGTTTTTTTCTTCTCTCTAAGAAAACTTCCTCCTTGTCAGAGTTTCTTCAGATGAGATTTATTTGTGACACAAAGACTCATCCCTGCGCTGTCTTTTCCTCCACAGGTGAACACTTAGACTCTTCTTGCATGAGCGTGCATGTGGATAAGAGGACTTAATGTCACATAAATGGTGTTGTGTTAGGCCAGTAGGCAGGTAATGAGCTCAGGTGAGCCATGTGTCTGCTCTTCAAATATTTCCACTGGGGAAAAAAAAAACAAGAAACAGCAGAGAGGATGGGTAAGGGTGATTGGCAAGCTGTGGAGGAGCTTCTATTTTCTCAACATGTTTAGGCTCTCCTCTGTCAACTGCTTTGACAGCCGGGCATGTCAGCGATCCTACGGAGGCGCTCTGCCTCAGTCTTCTGCCTGGTTGATGTCAGGGAGCAGCCCGGGGTCAGCCGTCATCTCCAGAGGAGGAGTTAAACCGGGGAGTGAATCACTCACATGTGGTTTTATGAATGAAATAAACAAGAGTGTTCTTTTATTCAGGCCATAACATCCTTATTTTAATTATTACTTACTTGCAATTGAGATAATTGTGCTGCTGTCATTAAATTGTGGGTTGATGTGCTGAAACAGCTGTGCTCATGGGCTCTGCACATACAAGCTGCTACACGTGAGGCAGATGCATGCGTGACTCATCTGTGGGTTATTCAAAGGAAAATACACCACAGATTACTCATGATTGTCATAAATAACAAGTGTGAATTACAAATCATGGACAGGTTGTCATGATTAGTTTTTGTGGGCACCTCCAGTGAAATGACTCACGTCAAAGTTTTAATAAGGCCTATAACTGGATTAATTCGCAGAGTGTGTGAAATGTGTTTGACGAGAGGCAAATAACAGGGAAATAATAATTAAAACAAGAAATTTATTTTACAAGCTTTCTGACTTGACTGCAAGTCTGCTTCCTCCTGAAAACACATCAGATCATGAGGCAAGGCTGGGAAATCCAGTTTATAGAGCAGAGGTCAACCTTTTCACATTTATAAGAGCATTAAAAGACAATCCAGCAAAAACAAGACGTTAACTCGTGTTATATATTGAAACATAAGAGCAACAGAAATAAGAGCTATAACATTCACCATAAAATACATCTAAATGTCATCAAAGTGGGTATTTAATGATTAGTGACACTGGAAAAAGAGAGAGAGAGCTGCGTGGAGATGTGTGAGCACAGTTTTACAAATCTGAATATTTTTGGGCACATGCCATCTCAGAGGTTTGGGTGCGCGTACACTTTTAGTCTGGTTACACACTCTTTCATAAATGAGACCCCAGGACTTTTAAAAGAATTCTTGGAGGGTGATTGGACAAACATTTTGGCGTCACATCCATTATGTGCCAATCAGAGTGGTCGGAGTAAATGAGGTAGCGGCCTTGTGTGACGTCAGCTGTCTGCTTACAGTAGGCGGACTCAAGCAGTTCTTGAAGCCAATCCGCAGAGGCTTCCATATTGAAATCGCCGTCTCAACCAAACTTTGGATCAACCTAACGGCCCGCCCACTGAGCTCAACTTCCTGTCAGTTAAGCTATCACAGAAGCTAGCCTTCTGGTTGACAGGAGCCTCTGCCTGTGCTATCTGTCAATCAAATGAGACGCACCAATCAGTGCGCAGTGAGGTTTTTTCCTAAATATAATCTAAACCATAGTGTTACAAAAAAATCCATCCCCCCTACAGTGAGAGTACATGAAGACATTAGCTAACGAGACACGTTTGGTTTTAAGAACCAGGCTGTAAACCAGTTTATTTCTAGAGTAAAACCAGCTGTTTAACAGGAGTCCAGACAGGACTTCTGGTGTTCCTGCAGCCAGCCTCAAGTGGACACTCGCAGTATTGCAAGTTTTTGCACTTCCGAAAATGGCAAAAATGGATAAAAGAGTGGCACAAAGGGGATAAAACATGCAAGAAAAGTGGTTTAAATGGGTTAAAGAATGGCAAACATTGGGTTAAAGAGGCAAAAACTATCAAAATGTGTTATAAGTGGCAAAAATTGGTTTTAAAGTTGCAAAAATTGTTGAAATAATGCAATGAAAAGGGTTAAAAAGTGGCAACAATAGAAGAAAAGTGTCAAAAATGAGTTAACACTAGTATTAAATCAGAGTTGTGTGAGATAGATCTCACTGGTCATTCCTAAAATGTCCGGCACTTTGAAAGAAAATACGAATGCTACTACAATAATATTTCAGTCAAACAAAAAATATTGATTTAATTTTTGTGTATTTGAAAGTCCGGCCCCCAGGGTTTCTGTCGGGACTAGATCTGGCCCTGGTGCAAATGTCTTGATGACCTCTGGTGTATAGCATGCTCAGTAACAGAACTACATTTCCCTTTGAAGGATTTAAAAAAGGACTTCTTCCTCTTGTTTTCTTCATCTAATCTGAGCACATGCAGAGCAGCACATTTAACCTGCCATATTGTTCCTCTGTTGCAGACCAAACCGGCTTTATACGGGACATACTCAAGTGAGTCAGTTCCTCTTGACCTGCTGTCATAAGGCATCAGAAAGCACAGCTCCATGAAGAGCAAACCTGCCATCCTGCCAAAGGTGCAGCCCTCTCCACCTGTTGTGGCACTGGTTGCTATAAACATTTGAGTAATTTGAATTGAGTATGCAATACTGTAATGTTTCCTTCAAGATGTTATCTGCCTGTTTCTGGCACCCTGCCATGCACTCAGGGTGTATGCACATGCTGAAACACATACACACATTCACACACTCACACACACACACACACACAAAAACATACACTTTCAGGAGTTGGAAAATTATAAGATAAGGTGGAAAAACAATAAAAAAGGAGAGAAATGTGGAGAGGAGTGAGGCGGTATCTCTGTCCTCAGACCTGACAAGGTGAGCTCTGTTTGCCCTGAGGAGCGACTGCACAAACAACATTGCTGCTTGGTGAAGCAAAAGGAAAAGGCTCAGAGCCATGAGTGAATATACATCATTTCATAAGCACTTAAAGGTGATGAAACACAAGGGCATGGCAGATGGAGGACAGATATGCTGGTGTGTTTTATGCCTGTGTGTGTGCGTTAACTGACAGACACACTTTATCACAGTGAGAGCAGATGTCAGAGGGACAGGAGAGTCAGAGGAATATGCTTTAACCAATGAACGACCACAGACCAGCACGCTGTTCTAATGTTTAATCTCAGTCTAATCGCTCACTCTTCATTTGATCCGCTGCACTAAAGAAATCATTCTTTTACTGCTTAATCCGTTTGAACATATCTATTTTCTCCGTCAATCTATTTAATCCATTCCTGAATGCTGGGCCTCTCCCAGCATGCACTGGGCAGAACCTGTGCACACCCTGGCTGTGTAAACCGTTCAAAACTGGTGATACTGGAAGTTTAGACGTGTCCTATTGTTGTTGTACATGTTGTACACACCTCCGTGTGTCGCTGAATCGTTATTAAAATGCTTTCATAATTAGCAGCCAATTGTCACCTTTATTGTTAGAGATGTGCTTCCACTTGACTCATCTTTGAACCTTTAATTTATTGTCAGAGGTGGAGGAAAGGACATTAGATAATCATTTTCACTCTACTACAGTGCTCCTGTCTGGTCTATGGCCTGTAACAAAGAAATAAACAGAATAAAAGGCACGTCTGCTCCTTTAGTTCCACGTCTCTGTCTGGTTTACTCACCAGTCATGTTGAATTCTGAGCCCAGGTCTTGACCAGCATGGCCCAGGCCGCTGTGGAAAGCAGATTTATTTATTTATTTTTCTTTTTTGTGTGTCAGGCCATCTCTCCTAAATCCAAGCACTGCCATGTCACTTTATAAAAACTTATAAAAACGCTCAAGAATGAAACTTTACAACACTGCTCATCCACTGGCGGCCCGGGGGCCAAATCAGGCCCCCCAAAGCTTTCTGTCCGGCCCCTAGAAGACCTTTAAATTCAGAAAAGCAGGAAAAGAAAATGTTGTGGTCATAAGAGTATCTTTTGGCTTTAAATCTCTGCAGCTGTAAAATCCACCCCAAAAGCAATTAATATTCAAATAGTTTTAGAAAGACTTCACATTTGATCAGTTTTTACAGAAATTCACTTGTCAGCCATTATTAGTAGATATTAAAAAATGTTTTAAAACTGGCAAATATGGCCTGATAAAGTGGTGAAAGGGGTTACAGAGTGGCAAAAAATGGGCAATAAGCATCCTAAAGGGCTGTGGAGTGGCACAAAGGGACAAAAACTTGCAGAAAAACTGGTGAAAAGAGGTTAAAATTTGACAAAACATTATAAAAGGAAAAAATGGGCCAAAAGGTATATCAAAAATAGGTTAAAAATGGCAAAAATGGTGAAAAGGTAATGAAAAGCGGCCATAATAGACAAAAAGAGGCAAAATTGATAGAGGAAGGATAAGCCAGGCAAGAAAAGTGGTTTAAAGAAGTTTAAGAATGGCAAAAAAAAATGGGATAAAGAGTCAAAAAAAGGGGTTAAAAGTGGCAAAATGGTGCAAAAACAGCCAATGGAAAAGCAGTGAAAAGGCAACAAAGTGTGTTAAAAAGTGATTTTAAAAAAAGCACAAAGTGGCAAAAATGGGTTAAAAATGGCACAAAATGTTGCAGAAATGTCAGAATGAAGCAGTGAAGTAGTGAAAAGTGTGAAACATGAGTTCATATTGGTGCTGAATCTTAATTATGAGGGCCCATTCTCTGGGATTTTCAGGAGCCCAGTCAGTTCTGTTGGCATGCCTGTCTCCATGTGGTCTACGGCGTTATAGATGGGGATAGATCTCACTGGTAATGCCCAAAAATGTCCTGCATTATCAAAGAAAATACAAATACCAATAAAATAATATGTTAACCAGAACATAATATTGATTCTTTTTTTCTTTATTTGGAAGTCCGGTCCCCAGAGACTGTCAGGACTAAATCTGGCCCTTGTGCAGATGGACCTGATGGGCCCTGCTTTACAGCCTTGGCCTGAGATGACTACATGTGAAATAAACATGATAAAACACAAATAACTCCTTAAATTCACATACACATAATGCTACTGCAGATTTCTGTCTCTTGAAGGAACTGTAATAGAATAACTACATTTTCAGATGATCTCTGAGGTTTTTGCAGCTACAACATAAATAATTTTGAATTACCACAGACATGTTTAACCCTTTAAAACCATTGAGCAAGTCAGCCAGGACATATCCTTACATTTTTACATTAGGGCTGAATGATTTGGGAAAATTATCTAATTGCCATATTTCCCCCCAGCATTGCAATTGCGATTTGATATGCAATTGTTTCTTTAAATCTTTATACTGTGTTTTTTACCAACAAACACAAATAATAAATCATTCTATATTATAACCAACACAATATTAGATAAGGTTAGAGCTGAACATTTTTGAAAAATATCTTATTGTAGGATTTTGACTCACACTGAAAATTGGATAGGAATTGATGTATTAAAGGGAGTTATTACTTTTATGTCGTTCTCATATTTAATAAGAAAACATAAAAATGTAGGGTTTCTGTAGACTATTTTAAAAGATTTGTCTGTGGATGATTGCATGATCTGTAATGCATAACATTTCTGCTGCAAAAAAAGTTTTAAACTGTTATTTGACACAAATTTCAGGTCAAAGAAATACTGCACCTTCTGCCTTTTGAAAATTGCAGGAGGGCATTGAATCTAATTTTCAGTTAATTGCCCAGCCCTATTTTACATACAGTGGTGCCATTTTTGGAAGTGTTTTGGCTTTACATCAATATAACCCTTATATCGCAAATTTTAATGAGGTTAACTCAGCCCTGCTCAACCAAAGGGCCGAACTGTTTAAAAAAACACCTTTGCAAGAGCCACAATCTAAACGGTGGCAAGTAAAGAGTTCAAGGTAGCAAAAGTGGTCCAAAAGCAGAAAACACTGGGACAAAAGTGGCCAAAAAGGGCAGAATGTGGCAACAATGGGTTGGAAGTGACCAAAAAATAATTTAAGGTTGCAAAGAATTGTCAGAAAGTGGCAAAAATCTGAAAAAAAGGTGGAAAAATCGGCAAAAAGTGGCATTTAATTGCAAAAGGCAGCTTAAATGGGTGAGATGTGGCAAAAATAGGCAAAAAGGGACGAACACTGGGGGACAAGTGGCAAAAATGGGAAGAAAAAGTGGGAAAAGAGGCAGAAGGTGGCAAAAATGGGCCAAAAGTGGCAAAAAAACAAGTGAGAGTGACTCAAATGGCCAAAAATCAGCAAGAAGGTGGGAAAATGGGCAAAACGTATGAAAGAGTGGCAAAATGAGGAATTGGTGGCATTTAACTGCAAAAGGCAGAAATGGTCAAAAAGTGGCAAAAAAAAAGCAACCAAAAGGGCAAAACATTTGCAAAAAGCAGGATAAAAGTGTCAAAAGGACACGAATGGGCACAAAACTTGGTGCTGATTTTTGACCATTTTAGTCACTTTTCACTCATTTTTTCTTTTTGCCATTTCTCACCATTTTTTTTTTTGCCACTTTCTGCCTTTTTATGCCACTTTTCTCCCAGTGTTTGCAGCATTTCACCCATTTTTGCCACTTCTTGCACATTTCAGATTTTTGCCACTTTTTGAAAATTTTTTGCCAGCTTAAACTTATTTTTTGGTCACTTCCCACCCGTTTTTGCCACATTCTGCCTTTTTTCACCATTTTCTCCCATTTTTTGCTGCTTTTTGCCCATTTTCAACTCTTCTTTTTGTCACTTTTCACTATTTTTGACACTTTTATCCTGCTTTTAGCAATTTTTTTGCCCACTTTTGCCTATTTTTGACACTTCTCACGCAGTCTTTTGCAGTTAAAAGTCACCTAATTCCTGTTTTCCCAACCTTTTTTTCTGATTTTTACCCATCTGAGTCATATTTCACTCATTTCTGGACACTTTTGAAGCATTTTTTTTTTTTTTTTTTTTTTTTTTTTTGCCATTTCGCACCTTTTTTTGCTACTTTCTGGTCCCATTGCAACTTTATCCCCAGTGTTTGCCTCTTTTGCCTATTTTTGCCACTTCTCACACTCTTAAGCTGCTTTGCTATTAAAAGAGGCCACTTTTTTGCCAATTTTCCCACCTTTTTTCAGATTTTTGCCACTTTTTGACAACTTTTTGCCACCTGTAACTCATTTTTGCCCTAGAGATAAATCCCAGCAGAACAGCAGTTTGACAGTACTCATAACGGTCTGGATGGCACCAACAACCATGAAGTGCTCTCCAGCGGTCCAGGGATTCCCTGCGTAAAATACTCATAGAGTAAAATAGCCTTAAATGAGTGTATCAGGCCTGAACAGGCAGTCACTCCCATTCTCCTGTTGGGTAGAAAGGCTCAGAGGTCAAAGCTTCACCATCATAATGACAGTCACTAGAAATGCAGTCACAAATGCATTAGGCAATGATGATGTTTTTCTTTCCTGTGGTGTGGGTGGTAATGATTCAATTTTCATGATGAAGAGGCAATAGGTGCTTCCTGATTAGCTGCTAAACTGGAGGCGAAAAAAAGGGAAGAAGACATGATGAAAATGGTTGGACTATTAGGTTTGGACATGATGGAGCAGCCATGTTTGCTGATCTCCAAATGAACGAAGGAGAGAGGCCGAGAAAAACATGTCATTGTGCTTTTGTTCTTCCACGGTAACAGAGCCTCCGGGGGGATTTTCCTCACAGTCAGAGGGGCTTATTTGAATTGGATCTGCTGTTGATTGAAACGAATCGGCCCAATATCACAACTCTTTATAACTCGATCCTGGGGACAGATGGACGAGTCATCCGAGAGGACACTCTCTCTAATCCTCGGTCCTCTCATGCGCTGTGGCATTCTGTGATGTCTGAGAGAGAAGAAAGAGGACTGTGGAGACCCATGACCCTTCGGGCCCTCGAACCTCTGCGTCGATCTATGCACATGCACGCACGCACGCACACTCACAGTCACGCACACACAGATTCATCCATCTGGGACCATGGATGAGGAGTAAAGTGATTTCACGGTGGACAGAAGAATACGATCAAAAACAACAGAAAGGTGTAGAGGAGAGTGTTTTCTTAGTTTTGCTTCTCAACCAGTGGTTAAAGCAGAAGGGTGCTGGGGTCAAAGGTCAGGCTGTCAGACGTGGTTAGACAAACATAGCTTTGACCCTTCGAGGCCCCTGACAGGATGAAATTTCAGTGAGTCAGGAAGAAAATGCTTTTTTATTTTAGGGATGTGATCAGTGCTTTCTGTTTAAACCGATTTCAGATTAAAGTTTAGGTTTTTAATCGTTATTGAAGTTTATACTTCAAAAAGTTTAGGACTCAGTACAACTGTTCTAACTTGACAACCACAGGTCTTTAATGAGAACTTTAAAGCCCTGCTGTAGACCTCTGTTAGGACTCAGAGTCAGAGACAACCACAGGTCTTTAATGAGAACTTTATAGCCCTGCTGTAGACCTCTGTTAGGACTCAGAGTCAGAGACAACCACAGGTCTTTAATGAGAACTTTATAGCCCTGCTGTAGACCTCTGTTAGGACTCAGAGTCAGAGACAACCACAGGTCTTTAATGAGAACTTTATAGCCCTGCTGTAGACCTCTGTTAGGACTCAGAGTCAGAGACAACCACAGGTCTTTAATGAGAACTTTATAGCCCTGCTGTAGACCTCTGTTAGGACTCAGAGTCAGAGACAACCACGGGTCTTTAATGAGAACTTTATAGCCCTGCTGTAGACCTCTGTTAGGACTCAGAGTCAGAGACAACCACGGGTCTTTAATGAGAACTTTATAGCCCTGCTGTAGACCTCTGTTAGGACTCAGAGTCAGAGACAACCACGGGTCTTTAATGAGAACTTTATAGCCCTGCTGTAGACCTCTGTTAGGACTCAGAGTCAGAGACAACCACGGGTCTTTAATGAGAACTTTTCAGGGCTTTCAAACTCAACCTGAACTTAACCTTAATGGTTTATAATATCCTTGTAGAGTCATAAGATTTAGAAAAAGTAAACAGTAAAAATATAGGAGAAATGAGTGTTTTCTCTATATTTTCAATTTTGCGTCTCACAGTTATGCCAAAAATTATGGTCTTGACTGTTCATTTCATATTTTAACCTTTACATCTCAAAACTTTAACTTTTTATCTCATATTTTTTACCTTTTAGATTGTTAATTTTAAATTTTAAACCCCATTTAGACCCTTTAAAGTCATGATTTTGAATTTAATCCCACATTTTCACCTTTTTCAATGATTAACTTTGACTTTTAACTCATTTTTTTAACCTTTAAAACTCATGATGTTTTAAATTTTATTTCATATTTTGACATTTTGAACTCACGTTTTGATGTTTATCTCATATTATTTATTTTATCTCAGTTTTGCTTTAAATTTTGACTTTAAATGTAATGTTTTTACCTTTAAAACTCATGATTTTTAATTTTATTTCATATTTTGGCTTTTAAAACTCATGAATTTGAAATTTAATCTCATATTTTGCTATTTTAAAATGATGATTTCAATGTTTATCCTTAATTTTGACTGTACAATTCATGGTTTCAGTTTTCTTTCTCATATTTTGCCTTTTTAAAAACATAGTTTTGCCTTAAATGTCATGTTTTTACCTTTTAAACTTATAAGTTTGACTTTTCATCTCAGATTTTGAGTTTTTTACTCATCATGTTGACCTTTAAATCTCAAAATCATTTGGCTGACACTAAATGGTTAAATACTGACCCTGTTAGGCTCTCAGGTTGGACCCAAATCCAGAATCTGGCCCCTGCAGCGGTTGAGTTTGACCCCCCTGCTGTAGAGTTCCTTTTTCCCTGTGAAACATGACACACTACCATCTACAGCTGTCTGTACACATGTCCATAAGTAGATTTTTATTCATTTTCAATGTGGACAATAATTAGAAAAACAATTAAAAAATAGCTTTAACTTCTTGGTGAGCTCTTTACGGTCCACTATCTAATCCTTCCACCCTCTCTACGTCAGAGAGCTCATCCTGAATAACCAGCATGGAGTTATGCCCTCCAGAGCTCCAACAGAGTCGATAAAAAGGTTTATATAAGGTGTAGTTTTGTAGCAGTTGGTTGATCTTTCTTGAAGTGATGTTTTTGGATTGAATCTTTAACTGGATCTGGAATGTGGGAACCCTTTCAGACCGTTTCTGATCAGGAGAGTAAGCTTAAGGCCTCCACATATCCTGGTTTGTTTGTGGTCTGGTGGAGGAATATGCTTCTGTATTGGTGGGATATTGAAATAAACTTTGTTGTAACTTCCTCATAATGTGTGGCATTCAGAAACTTACACATGGTGGTTTCATTAGTGACTGGGATTACACTGAAAAAAAATTGGAGTGATATTTACTTGAAAAACCTAGGAAAGTTTTTTCACTCAGAAATTCCAAGTAAATTTTACAAGCAGAATTCTTAAGTCAATTTTATTTGCATTTTATTAGTTTTTCAAAAAGATTAACTCAAGTAGCATTAACTAGTAATTATCAACTTAATGTTTTCATTGAATTTTACTCTCTCTTCATTCGTATTTTCAACTAAGACTATTCTGTATTAAATTATAAATCTTACCTAAAAATGAATGGCTATTCAGTTTCTTTACTTACTTTTACATAAGAAGGATTTTAAAGTAATATTCATCCAATAGTCTGTCTTCATTTTTTTTCATTTGCCCAGATTACTTCTTTATTTATTACAGCAATATGACTATACATACAAAACAAGGAGCAGTTCTGTTTAAACACCATCATTTTTATTTTAACATGTGAATAGTCTGTTGCATTCACATGTAAACAATTGAAGTTGTCTACAAAATTACATTTTTGGTAAAATTTTGCATGGTGAACAAAATATGCATGCTAGAGCCATGCATTTTTACTTTTATTATATTTCAAGTAAAAGCACTTTAAAGACAAACATGCTCAGCAGGACCCTCTAATCATAAAACCGTTTCTTGCACCAGTCTATTGCTGTTTTTTTTTTTTTTGCCTTTGGATCCATTTATCCTAAACTTCAGTTTATCTTAAAAAAAAAAAAAAAAAAACAGTTCAGGATCCGAATTCTCATCTTAAATAAAAGTACTTGAATTAACAAGAGAAAACACAGACAATTAACACTTTCTTTTAGTGAAAAAAAATCCTGAGCCTGAGCTCTTTCCTGAGTGGGGGACGTACACATAGGAAGGCCAATAGCAACAAAAGTACTGGATCTGACTGTAATTTAGTAAAAGTTAATGGTCGCTATATTACGTAACCACCTAATTTGCATAATCAGCAGTATGCATTTAATTGTAATGCAGTAGGACTACTACTAAAGAGCCAGATGATATCCAGGATGAGCTCTGAGAGATCCTCTAATAACTTTTTGATTCTGTTGTTGCTTATGATGCTTGCCTCATCCTTAAGATGACATTCATGGTTCCTTTAATATAAAATTGGTGCAAATTCAGTGTACAGTAACAGTACGCAACCCCTTACCTGACTGAGTGAATTGAGCACAGGTCTTATTTTAGTGCCAGCAACTCCGCCTTTTCTTCCAAGCATCTCCAGCAGTTTTGGGGCGCAGAGATCCAGCTTGGTTCTCTCCAGATGAGCAGTTCTAATTCGTCTCCTCTTTAATCTGAAACAAACGGGATAACAATGGCAAATGTTGTCTCTGAACCCCTGGATGCCTAATTGTCCAATTTCCTTTGAGCAACACTACACTTCAAACAATCCAAAACACAGGTCGTACTAATGGTCAGATTGGCAAGTGTAATAAATATTTTACCTGTACAGTCCAAGGTTTTGCCAGTGAAGAACTTGTTGCAGTAAATCTGCTGTAGGGCACTGTTCTTTCAACAAACTGCGAAGACTCACTGCTGGGGACTACAGGGAAAAAAAAGCAGAGCAGAAATGCAACAGTTGATCAATTTGAATCCAGTTCTGAAACATGCTGTAAAAACAGTGTAATTGTCTTTGATGTAGATTCCTGTTAAATAATTTCAAATTACTGTTGCGACTTTAAAAATGACAAGTTTCACATTGTCCACCTTTGATTGGCTAGAAAATGCGAACTGCAGTATATAACAACCTTTCAATGTTTTGAGCATCCAGCAGGGTTTTATTTTTCTATAACTAAATTTATCTTCTAAAATATCTGATCAGCCTTTAATTTTATGATACTTAACCCAACTACTGATCTTAAAATCTAACAAACAGTTATATATGATAGATTTAGCCATATTACATCTCTGAGTCTAGTAGGTTACATTTCATCATGTCATACATAAAAGGATACATAAACCTGTATATCCTATCAATCTGTCATAAAGCAAAGTGTTTTTAAAGGCAGTGGAGGACTCAGTTTAAAAGCCAGTCCATCACCCAGATAAGAAAAAAACTACAAAAACTAAATCTGCAGAATGAAACATGCATTTAAAACTAACTTAAAATGAACCAAATATTACTTAGAATTTGTCAGTAAATATTATGTAATATTTCAACAGACACAACAGATTGGGCATACGATGACAATTAATTTGTATTTTAATTCAAACACCCTTTATTTGCAAAGTAAACATAATCCCCTCTGAATGTGTGGCTGTCAATGTAAATAACATTGCTGTTAATGAGGATATCTTTTTATAAAGAGGCTCTCAGAGTTAGCAGGTGTTACTGGCTCCTGTCTCCCCCTCCCTCTGTGTGTGTGCTGTCCCTGTGTGCATCTGCCTCAGCGAATAGGAACAAAAAAGCTAACTGTGTAGCTTTAACTGACACTGAGTATCCTGTCCTACCCACCTCTATAATCGACATTTAGACTCAGCTGCCAGCGTGATTCAAAGAAAGCCAGCAATCACTCAAAAACTGTTTGGAGCCAATTAGAAGAAGGACTGGAGAGAAAAAGATTTGTTTCAGGTGACACGACGTTAGTAAATGTGTTTACCTGATGAAGGTGTGACTATAAATGTTGGTTTTGCTGACAGCTGCTCCGCCCTCACACTACACACACGGGCAGAGGCAAAGGCGGCTGCATGGCTGCTGCACAGCTAGCATTAAAAACATGAATGAAAGCTAGAAAGACAGAGGTGGGTCTCGGGCATGCCTTAAATATTTAGTAATTTAGCGTTACATCTGTTAAAGTGGTACTGTTAATCAGAAGAATAACAGCATCAATGTGACACTATTTGTTAACATCGTCGGTAACAACACACACTTTATTTTCACTCCGCGCAGGCTTGCCGCCTTTAGCTAGCAAGGAAATAAGCTAGCAGGTGCAGATGAACAGCTAGTAACCTCACCCTGACCCTCTAGTTGCATGTTAACGGCAAAGCAGAACGTTAGAAAAACACAAAATCATACTTACAGGTTACTTGAGAACAAACTCTTCGCAAAAGCGAGCAGGATCCCCTCTTCCCCTCCTGTCTGCTGCTATCCGGGTTCATGTCCGAACTTCCTCTGGCTTTGCCATGCGCGCGTTTTTACATGACGTCACTTACCAAATTTAAATGAGGTAGTCGGGTTTCCTGACTAAACTTTACTTGATCTAAACAGGTTTAACACTAAATACATTAACAGTAAATCTTACCTGATAATGTCTTTTACATTGTAAAATGCCGTAAAAGAAATTACAAGTAAAAACCGAGTAGCACATTAAAAAAACACTTAATTTTTAAAGTAAAAGTGGAGAACTAAAAAAACAACCGTAAATATATTTATGAAATCAAAGTGATATTTACAGGGCAAAAAATCATTTTTATCAGTGTACAAAGAGAAACCAGACGGATGGCCCAGTGGTGGACTATCCTCTCAGAAGGTTTTAACGTACGTTGGTACACTTTCAGCTGAATTAGCGGATTAACTGCTATTATTGTCAGTGTCTTTTAAGCAGAGTCCAGTTTTTGGCTGACATGCTCCCACATTAACCTCCTAAGACCCTGTGTGCACGGATGGGGACATAACACTTTAACTTTCTTAACAAACTAAACATTTCTGCTTTAAATTTTTTTGAGGTATTTGTCTGAAATGTCCAACAAAGTTTAAGGAATTTGCTTAAAATTTGGGCAAATATGCCACTTAATTTGCTTGGAAATTTTCAAGTATTCTCATGGAAATTTAGCATAAATGTTTTGACATTTTGGAGAGATGGATTAAAAGTTTTTGGGGGAAATTCATTTTGAATTTTTCTTTTGGCGTATTCATGGAAATATGGAAAAACTGTGGGGATGATTGGGAAATTTTGTGGGGAAATTTTCAGGCCTTTTTATGGAAATCGAGGAAATTAATTTGAAATTTTTTAGGGGTTTGAAGGTGGGGGAGTTCCTTAGAACGCTGAAGAATTCTTGTGGGAATTTTAAAGGATTTGTTCAAATGTTTGGATGTTTTTCTTTGTCATAAAAATTTGGAGAATGATTTTGTAAATTTCTGAGAAATTTCTATGGAATTTTGGGGTATTTTCTTTCAAATTTGGGGATTTCTTTAGGAATTAACTTTTATTATTATTTTTTTTTACTTTTGTAATTTTAACAAAGGCTTTATGATAAAGTTTCACTGAAACATTTGAAGACTTTTCAGAGAAACTTAAGGGTGCTTTTTATGGAAAACTTTATAAATATGTTTAAGAATTTTAACAGAATTTTTGGGTCGTTTCCTTGAATTGTTGGGGAATTTGTGTGGATTTTGGAAAGGAAAGAAAGAAAAGAAATTCCTGTTCAAAGATTAGGCTGATGTTTGAAACTATCAGATCCTACTTATCCCACATAAATGGGAGAAACTTAAAATGCTTCCAAAACTAAAGCTCAGGTCTCAGGAGGTTAAAGGAGACATAAAGGAGTTCTGCTGTGTTGCAGGCAGTGGTGTGCAGGGGAGGCAGTCGCCCCCCTTGTGGCCAAACTGTTGCAAAACACGCGCTAAAGTGCCTCCTTGGGAGCCAAAACACTACTAAAGTGTCCTCGAGAGCCAAAACACGTGCTTAAGTGCCCCCAGGAGCCAAAACATGTGCTAAAGTGCCCCCAGGAGTCAAAACATGTGCTAAAGTGCCCCCAGGAGCCAAAACATGTGCTAAAGTGCCCCCAGGAGTCAAAACATGTGCTAAAGTGCCCCCAGGAGTCAAAACATGTGCTAAAGTGCCCCCAGGAGCCAAAACACATGCTAAAGTGCCCCCAGGAGTCAAAACATGTGCTAAAGTGCCCCCAGGAGCCAAAACACATGCTAAAGTGCCCCCAGGAGCCAAAACACGTGCTAAAGTGCCCCCAGGAGTCAAAACATGTGCTAAAGTGCCCCCAGGAGCCAAAACACGTGCTAAAGTGCCCCCAGGAGCCAAAACATGTGCTAAAGTGCCCCCAGGAGCCAAAACATGTGCTAAAGTGCCCCCAGGAGCCAAAACACGTACTAAAGTGCCCCCAGGAGCCAAAACACGTACTAAAGTGCCCCCAGGAGTCAAAACATGTGCTAAAGTGCCCCCAGGAGCCAAAACATGTGCTAAAGTGCCCCCAGGAGCCAAAACATGTGCTAAAGTGCCCCCAGGAGCCAAAACGTGTGCTTAAGTGCCCCCAGGAGCCAAAACATGTGCTAAAGTGCCCCCAGGAGCCAAAATGTGTGCTTAAGTGCCCCCTGGTTGGCAAAACACACTTAACTCTAGAAGACCATTAGGACCAAGACATACTATGAAACATTACTGTGTCAATGACTTTTATGTTGGGCCCTTTGTTGATCTATACTGAGCCAGAACTATATCTCACAGAACCAGTTTGGATTATCTGGTGCTAATATGGTGTTAAAATGTTCACTGAAAATGTTCTGGGGGAAAACCCCCGGACCCCCTAGGGATTTACTGATTTATTTCTGTGTGTTCTTCACAGTCCAATGTTGAATCTCCACAGTTCTTGTGGATGCTGATCCTAACTACAAACTAACTTGAGTAGTCTGTCTAGTTAGTCTGTTTTAAGGCTATGTAATGTGCCAAAACTGCCAAACTTATGCCCTCTTCAGTGGCGAGAGCGCGCTGTATGTGCCCTTTTTTTTTTTCTTTTCACCCCTGCCCTTAAAAAAGTTAGTGCACGCCACTGGTTGCAGGTGTCCCTGACCAACAGTAACACTGTGCTTTGTAAACAACGGTGTTACACCATGTTTGACTTGCAGTGTTGTAATATGTTCAAAGAATCTTAGCATGAACTACTGTCAGAACTAATGCATCACTTCAGCTGGCATTCAGGCTGAGTCAGTAGAAGACAACACACAAAGGAGGCTATTGTTCAGGGACTGCGTTGCATGAAAACTAATGGTTGCTATCTTTATCAACACTGGCTCAAAACACATCTGTTAAATTTCTGTTAGCTTGAGTGGCCGTGCACAAAGAAACCAGTGTTCCACGTCGACTGACAAAATCTGTGAGACATAAATGATTTACTCAGCTCCTAATACCTGGGCAGGGCGCTGTGCAGCCTTCGGCTGTGTGACACATCCAGAATGTACCTGCAGCAACCGACCTGCGCACATTCTCTTTTACATGCATGCACTCAATGCACGTGTGCACGCTCTGATGTGTGATGCACAATTTATAGTCATCTATATGCACCCAACCTTCTGTGAATATTGTATACATCACTTGCACATGCATTCTCAAACATGCACAACCACACATGCATAATGTAAATGCTCATGAATTAATCATGCAAGGTGTTATGTCTTTGTGGAGCATGCACACAGTTCATCATAGGTTGTTGTCTGTGTGCAGGGTTACCCAAACACAGCAGCAGCCAAGAGAAACAGTGAATAACACCTGATACTTGTGTGTTTTCCATTAACTGTCAGCCAGGATGACACTCAGCTCTTTCCACCCATTGAGCAAATGCCTTCACGTTAAGTTTCTGTGCAGATGTGTTATGAATGGCATTGACTTGGTTTCTGTTTCGTACTTGTTTTGCTTTTACAGCCCTGCAAACAGGCTTTGAGCTGGATTTAAATGAACACCTTGTCTACTTCTCACCAGGAAGATGAAGTAAAACAGGGGTGTCAAACTCAAGGCCCGGGGCCAAATCTGGGCCGTTGCACGGTAAAACCCGGCCCTCAAGATCATATCATATTTTCACTGGTCCACTGAGGTCTGCAGATTTCTTCCAGTACAAAAATGTAGGCTTAACCTTGATGATTTAAAAAAATCCTCAAGTCACAGAAAAATTAAAACAAACAAATAAATAAATAAGGATAAAAATAATTACATAAACAGTCAGGATATGGTAAAGAATTTGTGTATTCATTTCTCTTTTTTTTTCGATTTTGCATTTCACAATTATAACAGAAACTCATTATTTTCATGCAAGTTCTCATTTTCTGCCTTTTCAAATTTATAGATTTGACCTAAGTATTTTCCTTTTTACCTTTTAGGTCCCAATTTGAAATTTTACGTCCTATTCTAATTGTTTTGACTCTTTTTTTTTTGTTGTTGTTTGTTTGTTTTAGGTCATGATTTGACCTTTTTAACTCCTAACTTTGACTTTTAATCCCATATTTTGACCTTAAAGCAGGAGTGTCAAACTCAATCGCAGCAGGGGCCGGATTCTGGATACAAGTCTCAACTGAGGGCCCAACAGGGTCAAGATTTAACCATTGACTGTCAACCTCAATGATTTTGAGATTAAAAGGTCAATGTGATAAGTTAAAAACTCAAAACCTGAGATAAAAAGTCAAACTTATAAGTTTTAAAGGTAAAAACGTGACATTTAAAGACAAAATAATGTTTTTCAAAAGCAAAGTATGAGATAGAATTCTGAAACCATGATTTTTAAGTCAAAATGTGAATAAAAGTCAAAATCCTGAGTTTTAAAGGTAAAAAAAAAAAAAAGAGCTTAAAGTCAAAGTTAGGAGTTGAAATGGCCAGCAATACAGATAAAATTCAAAATCATGATATTTAACAATCAAAATGTGAAATAAAAGTGAAGTTAAGGAGTTGAAATGGTCAGCAAAACTGGAAAAAAAAAAATCATAATATTTAATAACCAAAATGTGAGATAAATATCGAAAATGTGGGTTTAAAATGTCAAATATGTGAAAAAAATATAAATTCATGAGTTTTAAAAGTTTTAAAATGTGAAACGATGTTAAAAATCACAAGTTTTAAAGGTAAAAAAAACAGATACAAGTCAAAGTTAGGAGTTGTTCAAAGACAAAACATGAGATAAAAGTCAAAATCATGACTTTAACAGGTCAAACTAGGATTTAATGTAAAATTATGAATCTAAAAGGTGAAAAAATGAGATTAAAAGTCAAAGTTATGAGATGTAAAGGTTAAAATGTGACTAAAAGTTTTGGTTTTGACTTCATTTTCATAACTGTGAGATGCAAAATTGATATTAAAAAAATCATAAAAGTAGGATAAATTTGTGTTTTCTTTATATTTTCACATTTTTTTTACTGTTTACTTTTTCTATTTTTTATAACTCAGCAAGGATGTTATAAATCATCCAGGTTTAGTTTACATTTTTATACTGGAGGAACTCTGCAGACCTCATACTGGTGGACCAGTTAAAATAAAAATATGATGTGATCTGGTGGGCCGGGTAGAACTGTACCAGGGGCTGCATTTGGCCCCCGGGCCTTGAGTTTGACACCCATGCCTTAAAGCCTCACAATTTTAAATTTGATCTCATATTTTGACCTTTAAACATAATTCTAATAAGTTTGACTATTTGTCTCTGATTTAAGCCTTTAAACTTATCATTTGACTTATTTAATCTCAGAATCATTCATCATCAGTGCCAATTTTCCCCCCATAATTCATTACTGTTGAAAATAAGGTTGACAGTTTCTGGTTAGATGTGGACCCTGTCAGGCCCTCAGATCTGACTGAAATCCAGAATCCGGCCCCTGACGTTAAAGGACTTAGCTTGGCATATTAAGCTTTTCAACTTTTCAATCAGCAAAGATCTGAAGGCCATTACGCTCATTTATAAAAATAGCATTAACCACGGGTTATGGAGAACAAAGGTCTTGCAGACTCCTCTGGCACAGTGCACACACATAAATTATTGTTTTCTTAATTGGATTAAAACCTCAAAGTGAGTTTGGAGAGACCTCCCACATCCAGACAATGGAAAAAACAAGCTAGCTCATTGTAGATTTCCATCTCATGAGGTCTTCAGTTTCTCAATAGCTATTAGACAAGGATCCTTGTTACAAATTCTCTTTTTATGGAGACAATAAATCTATCATCTCTACAACACAGAAGGAAATAAAACTTTTTTTCCTCTCTCTTTTTCCCTCGGAGATGTTCCTCATAAATAAACAATTGGTATCTCCCCCATCATCATCTGCTCTTTTTTCTCCCCCCTCCTCCCCTTCTCTTTGTCCCCAGGTGAAAGGAAATTGTTGGCACATGTACGTGGATCGCTCAGTCAGTCATGATGTACTGACTCTTTGACAGTAATCCTGCTTGATCTGAGTGTGTGTGTGTGTGTGTGTGTGTGTGTTGACAGCAACCTGCTGGGTGAGCTTAGAGCTCGGAGTGAGGTGAACTGATGACACTGTGACACATGTCAGCACAAAGCATCCTGTTCAGTCAGCAGTCATTTGTAACTATTTATTGACACACACTCAGGAAGTCAAACACACTATTTATTCATTTTGCCTTCAACAGGGAAGAAAGGCTCTGAATGCAGACGTTTCTTAGAAGGATGGATGAGTAATCAGTCACATGATGTCAATAATAACATTTATGTGGAGTATTTTATTTTGGATATAAAGGGGATTCAGCAGGGCGCTAAGTTTGGCGTGTTTTGGAGGGCACTTTAGACATGTTCATATGTTCTACAAATGGCACATTATATAGCCTTAAACAGACTAACTAGACAGACTACTCAAGTTAGTTTGTAGTTAGGATCAGCATCCACAAGAACTGTGGAGATTCAACGTTGGACTGTGAAGAACACACAGAAATAAATAAATAAATCCCTAGGGGGTCTGGGGGTCTTCCCCCAGATTATTTTCAATGAAGTAGATGCCATTTCCTGTATTCTAGTGCATTTTAACACCATATTAGCACCAGATAATCCAAACTGGCTTCTGCAGTTTAGTGTGTTTTGCCAACCAGGAGAGCACTTTAGCACACATTTTTCAACAATTGGACCACATGGGGGGGGGGGCTACCCCTCAATCTAGAGAATTTTTGGGGCACTATCCACTCGTGTGTTGATAAGGCTATTTCAGTCTTGAGGAATATTGCTGTAGGGTTCCATTAGAACAGATAGATAGGGTGCAATTAATTTGCAATTAATCAGAAATCATCATGAATTAACTATGTGACTAGTTGTGAGAATAAGAAATGTATTAAATATATATATATATATATATATATATAGTTGAAACCAGAAGTTTACATACACTATATAAAAAGGCATATAAACTTTTTTTCCTCACCGTCTATCATTAAATCAGATTAAACTTTCCTGTTTTTGGTCAGTTAGGATTACTAAAATCATTTCTATTTGCTAAATGCCAGAATAATGAGAGAGAGAATTTTTTAGACATTTTTTTATTATTTTCTTGAGAGTCAGAAGTTTACATACATTTCATTAAGATGACTGCAAGAGCACAGCGCAGAAAGCTCACTGAGGTGAAGAAGAATCCTAGAGTGTCAGCTAAAGACTTACAGAAGTCTCTGGCACATGCTAACATTTGTGTTGACAAATCTACAATAAGTAAAACATTAAACAAGAATGGAGTTCATGGGAGGACACCATGGAGGAAGCCACTGCTCTCCAAAAAACCATTGCTGCAAGTTTGAAGTTTGCAAAAGAGCACCTGGATGTTCCACAGCACTACTGGCAAAATATTCTGTGGACAGATGAAACCAAAACACACAACACTATGTGTGGAGAAAAAAAGGCACAGCACACCAACATCAAAACCTCATCCCAACTGTGAAATATGGTGGAGGGGCCATCATGGTTTGGGGCTGCTTTGCTGCCTCAGGGCCTGGATGGATTGCTGTCATTGACAGAAAAATGAATTCCCAAGTTTATCAAGACATTTTGCAGGAAAACTTAAGACCATCTGTCCACCAACTGAAGCTCAACAGAGGATGGGTGATGCAACAGGACAACGACCCAAAGCATAGAAGTAAATCAACAACAGAATGGCTTCAACAGAAGAAAATACGCCTTCTGGAGTGGCCCAGTCAGAGTCCTGACCTCAACTCAATTGAGATGCTGTGGCATGACCTCAAGAGAGCGATTCACACCAGACATCCCAAGAATATTGCTGAACTGAAACAGTTTTGTAAAGAGGAATGGTCCAAAATTCCTCCTGACCGTTGTGCAGGTCTGATCTGAACTACAGGAAACGTTTGGTTGAGGTTATTGCTGCCAAAGGAGGGTCAACCAGTCATTAAATCCAAAGGTTCACATACTTTTTCCACCCTGCACTGTGAATGTTTACATGGTTTGTTCAATAAAAACATGAAAACATATCATTTTTTGTGCAGTATTAGTTTAAGCAGACTGTGTTTGTCTATTGCTGTGACTTAGATGAAGATCAGAACACATTTATGACCAATTTATGCAGAAATCCAGGAAATCTCAAAGGATTCACATACTTTTTCTTGCAACTGTATATATATATGTATATAAACTATATATATATGTATATATAAACTATATATGTGTGTCTGCATTTATACAGTGCATTTAGAAGATGAATGACTCTGTAGTTATCCTGTTTCGACATGACAGAGGATGGATTCAGCCTTTTCACAGAATAAATTGTTCCTCCAAGTGTAGAGGACAAGTACTCCAGTAATGTGGTTTATCTCTAATGCTGCAGACAGAATGTGGATCAGTGAGCCAACAATGAGATATTTCAGTCATCTACAGGCCAGATCAGACCGCTGAGATTCAGAAATGTAGATGCTCAGTCATGGACATCCCTGGTGATGGTAGAGGTACGTATTTACCCAGCAGCAGCAAAAGTAAAACATTTAGACACAAACAGGTCAGCAGCAAGCGCTCTTCAGCACCAGACCCTGACTTAGACTGAGTCAGACGTTCATCCCACAGTGCTCTTTGCTACGGCTAATTATTTTTTATTGGTTAGTTAGAGACATTCACTCCAGAGATCAGTAAAACCAACAGTACAGTTATTACAACTGTGACAGTTCAGAGTTACCAGATTCTCCCATACAACATTTTTTCCATGCTAGGAAATCCATCTGTGCTCCACAGCTGGATTCAGCAGCAATAATGCCTGAAGTCATACAGGCACAAGTACAAGCACAGACTTCAGAGCACCATTAGGCCTGGAATAATTCAATTATAATAGCAATAACTGACATTGATCTGTGGGAATTCAGACCATCAAAAACGCATGAAAGAGAAGCAGTTCTGTGTCTCATTAACAAACAGCCTCAGCTTCTTTTCTGTTTTCATCTGCTGCACAAACAGTATGTGGTGATGGTGCTCTGATAGCATTATAAGAGGCTTCTCAATCTACGGTCAGACCTGGGAAACTGTGTCAGAGCTTCGTGTAAACACTTGTAGTGATTTATAGCGAAGTAACGAGACAAGGTTAAAAGCTCATACATGCTGACTGCTGCTGTCTGGGATGCCTGTTGAATTTGACTTGATTGTGTGTTCTGGCAGACTGATCGGTGTTAGTTTACCAAAGTTTACCTAAAACAGCCCAAATCACAACCATAAGACGTTGAAGTACCAGGACTTCCTCAGAGCAGACCGACAGCATCAAGATGTAAGCATTTAAAGCTGTGACTGAGTGGAAAAATACACCACATGGACAGCTGTCCAGCAACGTCTGGAATAAAGCTTCTGGATGAAGACTAAAACAGAGAACTGCTGAAAGGCGGACGCTTGTCGGACTGAGTGAAAGTGAAGTGGCGGCTCAAGGACAAGGGCTGCTTCTGACATACTGCTCTGGTAAGCATGGGGTGATAATGACCTTTATTTCTGACCTCAAAATCTAAAGAGGTCAACCTAGAGTTAGTGTGAGCATTTGTGAGACATAAATATGGCCTGGATGGACGAAGACAATCTGTGAACATGAGTCTCATTTATCAAACTGGCATAGAAACCAGAGTGGGTTTGGGGTTAGAAATGATCTTAGGACAAAGTCCACCATGTGTGATTTATGAAACATTCATATTTGGTCAATCATGGCAGATGCACGCCTGCAGCCACTGAAAACAGTCGTCATCTAAATAAAACACCCCTATATATGCACGGTTCAGCCAGCCTCACCCCCAAAGGTAATGACACAGAGGAACATACACTACTTGCCAAAAGTATTCGCTCACCTGCCTTGACTCACATATGAACTTCAGTGACATCCCATTCTTAATCCAGAGGGTTTAATCTGACGTGGGTCCACCCTTTGCAGCTAGAACAGCTTCAACTCTTCTGGGAAGGCTTTCCATAAGGTTTAGGAGTGTGTTTATGGGAATTTTTGACCATTCTTCCAGAAGCACATTTGTGAGGTCACACACTGATGTTGGACCAGAAGGCCTGGCTCTCAGTCTCCGCTCTAATTCATCCCAAAGGTGTTCTCTGGGGTTGAGGTCAGGATTCTGTGCAGGCCAGTAAGTTGATCCACACCAAACTCTCTCCTCCATGTCTTTATGGACCTTGCTTTGTGCACTGGTGCACAGTCATGTTGGAGTAGGAAGGGGCCATCCCCAAACTGTTCCCACAAAGTTGGGAGCATGGAACTTAACCAGATTAAAGAATGCCTAAAACATCCAGTAGGGCAGGGGTGTCAAACTCACAGTCACAGCAGGGGCTGGATTCAGGATTCAGGACTAACCTGAGGGCCTTAACAGGGTCACCTTCTGAACCAGAAACTGCAAAGCTCATTTCACCAGCAATAAAATGATGAGTGATTCTGACATTTAAAAAGTTTTTAAGATAAGTTTCAAGGCTCACAATCTGAGAAAAGTTTGTTTATTTGTTCAAAAAAGGTCAAAACAATGTTTTTTAAGGAAAATATATCAGAAAGAAAGTCAAAATCATGAGTTTAAAGGTCAAAATATGAAATAAAATTTGTCATCATGAAATTAAAAAGTCAAAATACGATTCAAATTTTAAATTGTGAGTCTAAAAGGTCAAACTATGGAATTATGAAGTCAAAGTTTGGAGTTGAAACTATGAGAAAAAAATATAATTGGTTAAAAGGTTAAAATATGAATTAAAAATTAGAATTATGAATCTTACAGTTTTTCTCAGTGGCTTTGGTCCATTTCTCAGATCAGAATTGAAATTCTCAAAACTACTCGTTCATCATCGTGTCACTTGTGCACACCAAAAAAGCAGTTTCTCATTTTTTTGAACAAGTTGCAAACGCTTTGGTACATTTATGTAAAAGATTCTGTACAATTCTCTGCTGTTTCCTACATTATCAGTTGCTTCTGTCATGTTGATCAAAATGTATTATAATGGTCTCTGCTGAATAGTCTCACTCCTCACAGCATTTAGGCTTTAGTTCATCACATAAGTGGTTGAACATGTTATCATAATATGTCAAGCATATTTCTATACATTTCCATTAGACTTTTTTTTCCCTAAATCTGTCCTGAATTGGTAAATTGCTCCCAGGTGAATCTTGACTCTCTCTAACGAAGGGAAATGTGTGAAGCATTAGATCAACCAATGATCAAGGAATTTGAGGAGAATTTGATGATTGAGGAATTTTCTCAGCATGGAGATGAAAGTATATGATCGCCATCCACATACACAGATGACCCTTCTGGTTGCCATGGATGCAGCGTGTGATGACATCACAGCAGAGACCTGCAGAGGCTGGATAAGACACTCTAAAAGATTCTTTCCACGCTGCGTCACAAGAGAAGAAATTCATTGTGATGTGGATGAGAATTTGTGGCCCAACAGACAGGAACGTCAGGAGGTGTAGGAAGACTGCCCTGTAATTCCTACAGCACTGCATGTACAGTTTTCCCTAAGAGGACTGTCCTGTGTTCACATTTCTACTTTTGTTTTTTTTTTTTGTTGTTTTTTTCTTTGTGCAGTGCTGTCTTCTTTTCTGTATCGCAATGACATGGTCTGTCAACAAGTTACAGTACAAACAGTAAAATCATAAATGTTAATCTTGTTCAGTCTCTTGCAATCTCCCACATACACTAAGGTGTAGCTTACAATTTACAATAATTGTCATCAAAACTTTATCCATAGTTTACATCAGAACATCCCTCCAGAGTACGCTGTTACAGTGACAACATGACTAAGCAATCTGATGTCTAATCCGTACACACTGACACAAGGACTGTCATTCTGATGGCACTGACATGTTCATTGACACAGATATTTACTTTTCAGAGATGAACTAAGGATTTTGAGCAAGGGACTGTTTTTGCAGGTAATCCATGGTGTTTTGCTATTTGTACGAATTGTTTGAGAAATGCATTCACTGTTTTGTAAATGTGGAGGATGATTGGAGAAATGTACCGAAGCGACCGAGAAAAACTGTAAAGCTCCTAACATTACATGAGAAGTCAAAATTATGAGTTGAAATGTTCAAAGAATGAAATTAAAAGTCCAAATCCTAAATCTGAGTCCTAATTCTGAGATGCAAAATTGAAAATATGAGATTAAAACACAAATTAATTTTTTCCCCACATCCCTGACTTCTTATCTAAATGTTTTTACTCCTTACTTTTTCAGATTTCAACAAGGATATCTTAATGTTTCAGATGTTTTAAAAGCCAGATTCACTCTGCACAGTGCGTCCACGCTGAGGTAAAAACACGAGCTGAGCTGCTGTGATTTCCCTCGCTCACGCCCAGACTGATAAACGCTGATCTGTGCGTGGAAATGACCGTACACCCAGATTTCTGCACGTTAGATAAACGAGCTTAAACGACTCTGGCCCCGCCTCTCACTGACATGGAGACATAAAAAGAAGGCAAACACTGATGAAAAACATAAAGATCAAATATATTCAGCCCTCACACAGCAGGAAAGTTTCCACTTGCTCATCTGAAGAACCCAATCCTCCCTGAATTACAGGGAGATTAGGGCTGGATTACGCTGCCTCTGAGAATCCCTGCTAGAGAGAAGCTATTATATCCATGAGAGGAGACAGTGGGCTGCACCTGTCGCCTCTCAGCCATATGCAAGGAGACGGATCGGGATTTATTCAGGACCTAAAAGGAGAAAAAGGAAAATGTATTCAATGCAACTGCATGTTTTTCTAACCCTCCTCAGGGAGAACGAGTCCACCCTACAAACTATATGTGAAATGTGTTTTAAATTTTACAACATGACTTCATACTCTGGCAAAAGATGTCTCCAGGAATAGTTGAATGTGTGTATAACCCAGGAGGTTCTTTATCGTCCCTGCAAGCACTTTACAACCAGCGGTGTGTGTAGTAATTCACTTAAATGCAATTATCTTGAAAAAGTAGATCATAAAAAATGGCAATTTAAAGAAAATGGTGTCAAGAAAAGTTAATAAAAAGGGAGTTATTTACATGAATAACTGTGCAAATGGCTGCTAATTCTGTGGTAATGGAAGAGAGGCATGTGTGAGCGCTCACAATTAACTACCTCTCTTAAAAGTGCTGCCGGCTCGCAGGTGGAACATGCAAGGCCTTTTTAATGTGTGCATCTTGTGGAAATAAAATAGGAGAAGTCAGTGTTTTCTTAAATCACTTACTTTAATAACATCTAATGGCACTTTTGGAGCGTTTTTATGCAGTTGACATAATGCTGTATAAAACTGAAAACAGCTCCGGGGACTCGCTTTACCCTCAAGCTGAATGAAACCTCGCAGAGCCAGAAATCTCTCACTTTTTGCCACTTTTGGACCATTTTTACAGCATTTCACTGATTGATTTTAAGCCATTTTTGCCACTTTTGGACCATTTTTGCAGCATTTCACTGATTGATTTTAAGCCATTTTTGCCACTTTTGGACCATTTTTGCAACATTTCACTGTTTTTTAAGCCAATTTTGCCAGTTTTGGACCATCTTTACAACATTTCACTGATTGATTTTAAGCCATTTTTGCCACTTTTGGACCATTTTTACAACATTTCACTGATTTCTAAGCCAATTTTGCCACTTTTGGACCATTTTTGCAGCATTTCACTGATTGATTTTAAGCCATTTTTGCCAGTTTTGGACCATTTTTACAACATTTCACTGATTTCTAAGCCAATTTTGCCACTTTTGGACCATTTTTGCAACATTTCACTGATTTCTAAGCCAATTTTGCCAGTTTAGGACAATTTTTGCAGCATTTCACAGATTTCTAAGTCAATTTTGCCAGTTTAGGACAATTTTTGCAACATTTCACTGATTTCTAAGCCAAATTTGCCACTTTTGGACCATTTTTGCAACATTTCACTGTTTTTTAAGCCAATTTTGCCACTTTTGGACCATTTTTGCAACATTTCACTGTTTTTTTAAGCCAATTTTGCCACTTTTGGACCATTTTTGCAGCATTTCACTGATTTCTAAGCCATTTTTTCCACTTTTCACCACTTGTGGCCCTTGCTATGGTATTTGTCAACAGTTTGGCTCGTTGGTGGAGCAGGGCTGAGTAACGCTGCCTTAGAGCCTCACATTCTAGATGAAGGCAGGGTGATGACACATTTTCTCAGTACTGGCATGCAGGACGTTTTAGCGAAAAGGTCTCCTTCAGATTTCAATACAATCCATAAAATTCATTTCTTACTTAAACTGTGACCTTTGAAACTCCAGATGTTTTATTTTACTGTTGTCGCTGAAGCACACATATAAAAAAGAGTTCTGGATGTTGCTTTTCTTGGTCACCTCATAGCTTCTAACTTCATGCAATGTGAGAATAATTCATAAAACAATAACAGGCTTTAAAGGTACACTTATCACACCCCACTGCTTTCCCAGGTCTGCAGGAAGATTTCTCAACCTCAGGATGACCACACCTAACTCTTGCAGAAACTCCTAAGATGTATTTACACGGACAATGACAGGCCTTTAGTCATGCCAAGATGGATTGAGCAAGCATGTAATGGTTTAGCATTAAAGCTCTGCGGTTGAATTAGCGAGCTGTGCTTTTTACTCTGTTTTGATAAGAGAAATAAAAGGAAACGCTTCACTGTAAACTATTATAAAAGCACCAAATTACAAGGCATATGTTATCTGAACTACTGCAATTACCCAAAGCCACACAGCTGCTTTGTAGAAGCGCAGCTGTAATCTACTGTATGTGTGCTCAGGGTTGGTGTGTGAGACTGCAGACAGACAAAAGCTTGTTCTTCAGCAGGACAGAACAATAAACAAGACAAGACAATCCACTATTCTTGTCAGGGGACAAACAGGACAGGTAACAGTGCATTAGGACAACAACCTGCAGTTGCTTAGGAACTGGCAAACAAATAAAGTGTAGAAAAGATGAGGTTGGGTGTAAATCAGCCTGAAGGGACAAGAGCCCAGTCACTGAAGCACAGAGAGTGGTTTCACAAGAGAGGCCGAGCCAAGTATCATTCAGCGTGAAATACCAGCTACTAATCGTTTACCTTTCCCCTCCTCTCTTTCTTTTCTTATCCATCACTCTCTGGCTCTTTCTTCGTTTGCAACAGGGCGGAATCTGAATTTTTATGAAGCATTATGATTTTAGTACAAGCTAGCAACGCCTCCATTATTAATCATGTACCGAATCAGTGCAATCTCGATCTGAATATATTTCTTACTTTTTTACATACTACTTTTAGACCATGTTTGCAACATTTCACTTACTTCTAAGCCATTTTTTCCACTTTTGGACCATTTTTTGCAGCCATTTTTGCCACATCTCACATATTTCTAAGCCATTTTTGCCACTTTTGGACCATGTTTGCAACATTTCACTTACTTCTAAGCCATTTTTGCCACTTTTGGACCAGTTTTGCAGCATTTCAGATATTTCTAAGCCATTTTAGTCATTTTTCTCTCACTTTTTGCCACTTTTGGACCATTTTTGCAACATTCCACTTGATTTTAAGCCATTTTTTCCACTTTTGGACCATTTTTTGCAGCCATTTTTGCCACATCTCACATATTTCTAAGCCATTTTTGCCACTTTTGGACCATTTTTGCAACATTTCACGTATTTCCAAACCAGTTTTGTCACTTTTCCCTCACTTTTTGCCACTTTTGGACCATGAATATACTTCCACTTTTATTTCTAATTCTAAATTAAAAACTGACTGAGGACCTGAATCTCCCCCTTGGGATTAAAAACACATCCCCACATTTTAAAGGCTTTTGGGTCGACTAGTAAAAACTTTTTCTCGGTGCTGCTTATTCAAGCATTTCTGAAGGATGTGTTATAACGTGCATCGATGTGCACTTGTGGTTGATTATGCATGTACGTGTGTTCTTATGAATGAGAGGCTGTTGAACATAGTGAATGGTTATCACTTCTATGGCAGCTCTCCTCTAATAACAATCTTTCCCAGGAAATGTGACAGCTTTATTTTGGCCTGTCTTGTAGCCATAAATTTTAATTACTGCTGTTTCCCTTTGGCACGTGGGAGGTTAACCGTTTCATTTGACCCCTCGTAGTTAAAGACATGCTTTTTAAATCTGAGAACAGCCCCGCCATAGCATGAACTTTACGTGACGTGTCAAACTTTCAGCTCACGCCGTGCAATCTTCCTTTCCGCTTAAGTTGCTGCAGCAGATGACAGACGAGTTAAAAGGGTAAAGTGAAGCAGAGTGAGGCGCAGGTATCTGGTCTTAACTGCAGCCTCTCAGTATCGCTGCTCCGCTGAGGTGATACTTGCTCTCCGGTTTCGATGCAGTTCCGCTCGACCGGGTAGACTGGGGACATTCCTCAAATGAACAGGGCACACTTAAAAAACATACTCGCACACGCCCCTGTCACACGCTTAATTCATACCCACAGGGACAGTAGCATCTCGTAATGTGTTTCTCCTCTTGACATGTTAAGCTGAGGAATGTGCGTGAAAGGACGGCGAAGGCCTCATGGTGGCTCAGTGGCCTTCTTTCAGCACCTCCGGATCACCTCACTGTGACAGGGGTTAATGAGCACACATTAATGACCATACTTACACGCCACGCAGCATTCGCAGTAGCTGCTGAAGGTTTGCATGAGCAGCAGCTGATTTATTAAGGAAACGTGGAATGAATGCGTCAGACTGACTCTGATTACCTGATACCATTTTGATGCACAGTTCGATGAAAACTGAGGAAGGCTGAGTCTCTGGGATCATGGAGGGAATGATCAGAATAAAACAGGGCAGTGATACTCAACCTGTGGCTCTTTATTAAATATTATTCCCCCAGAAAACCTGAGAAAAGGGAAACTTTGACCTCTGAAATCAATCACATTAATCCCTTTGCTTCCCAGACTTATACAGAAGGCTTTAATTGTCAAACTTATTTGTCCCATGTATCCATTTTTTTTTACCAGATTTATTACAGTTTTGCCTTTTTACCTTTTTTTTTTTTGCCACTTTTCACCCAATTAAGCTATCTTTGCCATTAAATACCACTTTTTCCAAAATTTTTGCCCATTTTTCCACTTCTTTTTGATGTGTTTTCCTATTTTAACACTTTTAAACCATTTTTGCCCACTTTTCGCTCATTGAAGCTACTTTTTGCCATTAATCACCCCTTTTGCCCTCTTTTTTTGCCCATTTTTTGCCCTTTTTCACAATTTTTGCCACATTAATGCTAACTGTTGCCATTAAATACTACTCAATTCCTATCTTTTGCCCTGTTTTGCACTCTTGACTGCTTTTGAAGCCATTTTTCATGTTTCCATCCCCTTTTGCCACTTTTGGACCATTTTTGCAACATTTCACTGATTTCATAGTCATTTTTGCCATTTTTGGACCATTTTTGCAACATTTCACTGTTTTTGAAGCCATTTTTGCCACTTTTGGATAATTTTTGCAACATTTTACTAATTTCCAGGCCATTTTTGCCACTTTTCACCACTTGTGGCCCTTGCTTTGGTATTTGTCAACAGTTTGGCTCGTTGGTGGAGCAGGGCTGAGTAACGCTGCCTTAGAGCCTCACATTCTAGATGAAGGCAGGGTGATGACACATTTTCTCAGGACTGGCATGCGGGACGTTTTAGCAAAAAGGTCTCCTTCAGATTTCAATACAATCCATAAAATTCATTTCTTACTTAAACTGTGACCTTTGAAACTCCAGATGTTTAATTTGACTGCTGTCGCTGAAGCACACACATAAAAAGGAGTTCTGGATGTTGCTTTTCTTGGTCACCTCATAGCTTCTAACTTCATGCAGGCTGGATGTTGTCACTCCAGCTGCTGGCAATATCACTCTGCACCAGCAGCATGGTGCCGTGCTCCGGCGTGAGCTAATGGGCCCGGCGTTACTTCATCGCACCTCTAAGTGTTGCTCCATTTAAGAGAAGCCGGAGTGACTGCAGAGGCACTAATAAAGCCATTCTGAAGAGAGAGCATCCCTGGAGATTTCCCCGCTCTACTAGTGAGTCGTTGACAGGTCTCTCCTAAAGGCCCAGGTGTGTCCTTCAGATGGAACTTTTACTCCTCTGCTTCTCATTTAGACGCTCTACAAAGCCCTTAAAGTGACAGGCAGCTATAACTCAATTTCCTACACAAATTATTGTCAAGTTTTTCTTTTTCAAATAGTAACAACATTCTTGGTGTTTCATCAGCTCTAAGACAAATGATAAGTCGTCTGTAGGCTCCAACCTTTAAAAATGCATACTCTTTTTTTTTATTTTAAATTTTTGAAGATAGAAGCAGAAGAATCGGGACCCTATAGTTACGGTGATAAACTAAGGATGGCCTAAATAAATAAATAAGTTGTTCCCCACACAAAGACACGTGTCTCACAAACACGGACAAATACTTTAAGCACCATAAACTCTGAGAAACGGTGAAATTAATGTAAAGATTCATGGGGATGGAGACACCTGTCTGGCTGTAATGTGATATTTATATTTTCTACCAGGTCAGGAACATCAATCATCCCCAGTTGAAGAGATACGTGCTGTTCGTGAAATCTCATATGGCCTATGCATAAAATCTCTCGTCACTACGCCCTGCAAACTCCTTACAGCCTGCTTTTGCAGCTTGAGTTTTGCCCGCAGGCCGTTCTGCGTCTATAAATTAAAGCAATTACACAACTGGTTGACAAAGCACAAAGTTTGTGCATCTGCGTGAGGCTTGATATTTTAGCACGGCTGTCGACACATGAGGCACGGCTGCAGCAGGGTGTGAACGGGGATTAGTAAATCACCCCGAAGGGGGTGCAGTGCTTTAAATAATCTGTTGAGCTTGGCTTCTTCAAAATAAAAGCTTCCAAAGAAATTCAATGTTTTTTTATTTGGAGCATTTCAAAGTCATTCAGAGGAAAGATTACACAGAGTGCACCCCCAAACCCCTGTGAGGTGTGGCCCTATTAGACATTTCCAAGCTGTTGCACAGCTCTGCCTGCCTCTGCTGCTGTCGTGTCTTAAAGGGGCTCTATGCAAGATTTAGAAAAATACCAGTGTAGCCACACCGCCGGCCATTAGGCGAACTACAACAACACTGTGTTGCTCGTCCACGACAGCCGATCCTTGCTCACGAACGAGCCCCCGGTTTATCAACTGATACACACACAGACCAAGGTGATTTACCGGCATCATGTATACTGAGGTAAGAGACGTGACACTGAAAAGTTCCACGAACTAAAAATAAATAAAGTATATTTGAACCTCTAGTGCAGACACGGCACAAAATTAAATATTGGTTCATATGAGGTTATTAAAAAAGTATGGAAGTAAATCAATGCCATCTGAGTTTGAATTTGAATTTCTAAAACTGAAATTTTTTATCATCAAAATTGAATTTTGAATTTGAAAAACCATCAAATTAGCACCAATTTTTTTTGCCACTGAATTTTTATCCAATGCAAAAATAAATTCAGTGTCAAAAAATTCAATGTCTCAAAAAATTCAGTTTTTAAAAATTCAAGAAAAAGATGCATTATTATCCATAAAACACTAAATGAGCAACGTGACATTCTCGGTGTTTGGATAGCATCTTCGTAAGCAAGCTAACGTGATGTAGCATAAATTTTCATACAACATAAAACACTACATTGTATTTCATGGTCTGAAGTGATGCCTTCCCTTTTCAACAGAAGGACGGCCATCTCTGGATCGTATTTATCCCGAGCGCCGAGCGAAGCTCCCTCCGTTTCTCAAATGCTCCACTGATATTTATCCTCGATTTCCCCCCAGCGTCGGTCTACGATGGAGTGTTGGGGCCACACGAAGAGATAAAAAAAATAAAAGAATAAATTCTTTTTTAATATTCCGAGAATAAAGTCACAATATTACAAGAAAAAAGTCCTAATATTACAAGAAAAAAGTCATAATATTAAAAGAATAAAGTCTTAATATTACACGAAAAAAGTTTTAATATGACAAGAAAAAGTCGCAATATTACGAGAATAAAGTTATAATTTAACGAGAATAAAATCTTAATATTACGAGAATAAAGTCATAATTTTACAATTATAAAGTCGTAATTTTACGAGGATAAAATATTACAAGACAGTCTGCTGCAGCGCCGCAGATCTACGACGGAGTATTGTCCTGATTCTGGTAATAATTTGAAGCTGATGTACCAAAGGAGGAAGTATTTCCTTATTTGTGAAACATACTAAAATAAAGCTTCACTACATGCTCAACATTGATCATTTTAACAGAGGCGGCGCCCCGGCAGACTTTATTTCTTGTGATATTTTATTCTCGTAATATTATGACTTTATTCTCGTAATATTATGTTTTTTTTCTCGTAATATTACGACTTTATTCTTGTTATATTATGACTTTATTTCCGTAATGTCAAAAAATAAATAAAAAATTCTTTTAGTTTTTTTTCTCTTCGTGCGGCCCTAATACTCTGTCGTACTTTTAGCTTGACGGGCTTCAGCGGATAAAACTATCTTCATTTTTTATGTTTTAGTGGAGTTTGTGTGGGTGTTTGGGCTGAGCTAGCCGGTCGTTTACTCGGTAGCAGCCTTCTCCATATCCGTTTCTCTCTCTGTTCTCCATTCAACACGCCGTTGTCAGGTATAAACAGAGCAAGGGGGTGCAAGCATTACTAGTAACCAACATCACTTCTGTTGAGAATTTGCAGAAAATTCGGCCCGAATTCTTCACAGAGAAATGAACCCACAGACTTATTATACAGGCAAACAAGGAAGACATAAAGAGCCTCATTCTTCACATCAGGATAAAGTGCGCACCATTATATACTCGAAAGTGGGAAGTTTTAAAGCAAAAATCTGACATAGAGCCCCTTTAAACTGAGCCCTCATTTAAAATAAAAAACGTTCTCTGTCCTGCCTCTGGCAGTGAAGTACTGTGAGCAGTGTTTTAGCACCTCCTAGTGGTTGTTACATTAAGACAGGAAGTAAGTTAGTAAACAGGAAGTTGTTACACAAAGAGGCGGCCATGTTTCTCTACATGCAGTCTGAGGAGCAGACGCGTCTCATCTGCTGCCATCCCTTTGTTTAAGCTTGTGAAAGCATCATCTGTAAGTTGTTACCTTATGTTATTTACCTTATGTTCATATTCTAATGATATTTGATGACATTTGTAAGGAAAAGCTTGTTTAATGTGTTCTGACATTGCACTGTTAGAAATGTGGGATGCAGGTGGAACACACATTGGTTATAGATGATGGAATGCTGTGAGAGCAATTTTTGATTTAAAGTGTGAGTTTATTGCAATTTAAAAGGAAATTTATTAAAGTGATAGACACTTATAAGTTTTAGTTTAAGATTCATTTTGTATGAAGCAGTAAGCTAAAGCTACTTTGTCATTCGTTGTTTTCTTATTTCATGTCTTTACAGTTTCACTCTTGCTTCATAAATTCATCAACGGCATCTTATTAAAGGGCAAAACTAAGATGAATCCTGACTATACTGCATTTATTGAAGGGAGTTTGGCTTGCTGTTAATTTGTGTCGTCACAATGAGAACAGTATATTCTCCATCTAATGATTTAGCAAACAGTAACCCCCTATTTTTATTTTGTGAGTGGGCAAAGCAGAGAGGGGCGTCTTTTCTTGACTTGTCTAGTAAAGACTGTTTGAGGGAATTAGGCTTCGTTTACACGATGGCCTTTTGCTTCGTTTTCCGTTTTCGTTTCCAAAAAGTTCCACATTCAGACGGCAACGTTTTCAAAACGATCTCCGTTCACACGAGACTGCAGGAAACACCAAAAACGATGTAGTGTTCATGCCAGGCCAGTAGATGGCGGTGTGATTTTGAAATGTCCAATATCGCCTAACTCTTTGACAGAATCTGGTGCAGACACGGAATATGTCTCCGCTGATCCCAGTGACGGTGGAGTAAATCAACACTGTTGGAGAAGTTCAGTTAAACTCAGAAGAGTGAGGAGCACCAACGGTACACTGGTGTCGGCCATCTTTGTTTTGTTTTAGGCTTCCTGTCCGCGCATGCGTTACAAGCCTACTCGTGCATGGATATTTAAATCTGTCCGTTTTCAGAAAGTGCCGGTTTCCCTGTTTACACAGAGACGGGGGCATTTTGAAAAACTTTCACTCAGGAGCCTGTTTCCAAAAAGTTCTGTTTTCAGGCACCAAAATGCCGTTGCCGTGTAAACGGACAGCCAAAGCGCTACAAACTTTTGTGTTTTCACTCGAAAACATTGTCATGTAATCGGGGCCTTAGTCTGGTGGGAGGGTCTTGTGGCAGTGGTTGCCAGGCGAGGGGGGGGTACACCGGTAGAGGTGGAGAGAGGAGGCTGAAGAGTAATGGACGCTGAAACTCACTACTCCAAAGACAATCACGACAGATTCAGAACGTTGGGTTTTTTCCTTCGTCATAACTGAACGGACAACTACGAGGGCGGGCTGGCCGCAGGAGACCGCCAGTGTTGGCCAACCGAGAGCGAGCTGGTCATGGCGTGCACAGCGTCTGAGAGCGGTAAGTCACCCACACACAAACCCCACAGACTGGGAGTTTTACATTCACTAGGTTATGGGCTCTCTAGCCCTGGAGTCAGGTGATATTAGTGGCTGGGGTTAATGTAGCAGCGTTGGGCCATACTGTAGAGCAGGGGTTCTCAACGCTGGGGTCACGAGACACTGAGAGGGGGTCTCCAGGTGCCCTTAAAGAACTAAGAATATTGTTTGAATTACGCTATTGACAGATTACACCAAATTTGCCAATTTTAACACATTTTTGTCAGTTTTAAACCCTTTCCACCATTTTTTTCTGCCTGTTTTTGCCACTTCTAAACCAAATCTTACCCCTCTCTGTTGCTCTGTTGACCCAGTAATGCCACTATTATCCCCTCTTTACCACGTTTATGCCACATTTTACAGTTTCATATGCCCATTTCTGCGTATTTCTGCCTCAGCTAACTCCTTTTTGCCAGTTTATATCAATTTTCATCCCATCTCACCAAATTTCCACCTATTTTTGCCATTTAACCAAATTTGAACCACTTTTATTCCCCTTCACATGCCGATTTTTGCCACTTTAACCAATTTTTGCCATTTGTTTTCATTTTTTGCCACTTTTATCTAATTTGGCATTTTAAACCATTTCTGCTACTTTTAAAATCCAATTTCACCACCTTTCCCACCATTTTTTGCTGTCATCAACCCATTTTAGCTATTTTAACATTTTCTTTATTCTGATTTTAACAAAAAGATTTAAATTTTTAAGAAGGATACTTACTATACAAATGAATTGAAAAGATTATATATATATATATATATATATTTAAACTTTGATAAGAGTGGTTATTATTCAGGTTAAATATAAAATACCACAGCCTAAATATACGCTGGACCATGGTTTTGCTGGCCCCCAGTTTGGCTGGGCCTCAGAAAGCTCTCCCCTTTCTCCCCCCCTATGGACGGCCTTGTCTGCACATGACTATTGTAGAGTGTTCAGCCATCTTTAGGTACAGGGGGGGTCCACGGTCTCTGGCACCTTTATTTGGGGGGTCACGGGCTGAAAAGGTTGAGAAGCCTTCCTGTAGAGGGGTGGTGGTTGGATGGCACAGATCATCAGGAAAATACAGCAGAACAGCACTGTAGCCCACTGACAGGACACCCTGCCCCCCTCTGAGTCAACCACTGCAGCTTCCATATGTAACCGCGTTTCCATGGCAACGACACACGTCTTCTTGTCATGACAAAACACACACATACAAAGACAAGAATTTATGATTCATTTTTCTTTGGAAATTGTTGAAATTAAGTATATGTAATACAGGTTTAGTCATTTCCTAAATTAATTTGGACATCTTGGTGTGAAAATTCGACTTTTAATTCCTCAGATCTCTGTAAAGATCCCTAAAGTGTTAGAAGGAGGTCTTTATTTGGAATGAAACACCTTGAGGCGACCTATCATGAGGCATAAACTGTTTTCCAAACGCTCCATCAAACATGTGAGATCACTGCATTGGCGTCGATCCTCAGGAGCGGACATGCTCGCCTCATGCCGTACCAGGTGAAATAGAGGTTGTCTTCATTTTACAACATGGCTACGCTGTGTTTTTTTCCAGGTCTCAACATTATTTTCCTCTGGCATTGTGAAGCCAGTTTTCCCAGTGATATCAGGATCAGATCCCGACCTATCACTACGAGTCAGCCCGGTTTAAATCCCCCAGAAAACCGACCAATCAGTGAGAAGATGAAGTCAAATTAACAAGCTGTTGCTAAGAAGCGATACAGTGGAATCATAACAAAAAATCTACCTGTTTCCACCTGGAGGCACCGGCCAAGGTTGCACAAATACAAGCTGTGCAATATGATGGAAAAAAAAATCAGTGTGGTCCAAACAGTGAATAATATTTGCCTAGCCTTGTGTAAATGTGCATAGTTGAGATTAAGTCCAACCCTCTGACAGCAGTGAACACAGTCTTAAAGGATAACGCCGGCTTGATGAAGCCATTGTGGACAGATTGATGCTTGGACATCTCATAAAGCAAACAGACTTATCCTCAGTCAGCAGACGCATTTATCAGCATCATATTCTGGCTTAAAGAAGAGCGGTAGCAGAAAATAGCAACGGCTTTAATATTTCTGAGTGTTGAAGAAAAGAGAGGACATTAACAAATGACTTCATGAAATTCAAATCAAAACTGTTTTTTTTTAAAGATTTTTGGGGGGCTTTTTTTTTTTCCCTTTGCTCATAGAGCACTGATCATCAACAGGTGACCCGGGGGCCATATCAGGCCCCCCAAAGCCTCCTGTCCGGCCCCCGAAAAATAATTAAATTCAGAAAAGGAAGAAAAGATGATTTTAAGGGTATCCTTTTGCTTTAAATCTCTGCAGCTGTTAAATCCATCCCACAAACAATTAACATCGAAATAGTTTTAGAATCACTCAACATTTGAACTGTTTTTACAGAAATTTACTGTCAAAATTAGTCGATATTTAAAACATGGTTAAGGTTGGCAGAAGTGTTGCAAAAATTGGCAGAAAAAAGAGGTGAAAAAGGTTAAAATGTGTCAACAATGGTAAAGGAGAAGAAAGGGGCAAAAGGTATCAAAAATTGGTTAAAAATAACAAAAAAAAATAGTGCAAGAAAGAAAAGAAAATTGGTTAAAACTTAAAAAGTGACAAAAATTGAAGAAAAGTGGAAAAAAAATGATAATGGCATAAAGGGAATAAAACATGCAGAAAAAGTGGTTTAAAGGGGGTTAACATCTTTCAAAAATTAGATTAATGAGGCAAAAAGGGGCAAAAAGTATCAACAATGGGTTAAAAGTGGGAAAAATGGTTTTAAAGTTGCAAAAATTGTTGAAAAAAATGTAATAAAAGGGGTTAAAAAGTGGCAAAAATGGATAAAAGTGTGGCACAAAAGGGATAAAACATGCAGGAAACATGGTTTAAAAGGGGTTAAAATCATACCAAAATTGGCTTAAAGAGGCCAAAAGTATAATAAAGGGGTTAAAAGTGTCAAAATGGATTAATATTGGTGATAAATGACAATTAGGGAGGGCCATTCGCTTGGATTTTCAGGGGCCAATCCTGTTGTCAGGCCTGCTGCTGATAACAGGGATAGATCTCACTGGTAATGACTAAAAATGTCCTGTAGTTTAAAGGAAAACACAAATACTACTGCAATAATATTTCAATCAGACCAAAATGTTCATTTAATTTTTGTGTATTTGAAAATCTGGCCCCCAGAGTTTCTGTTGAGACTAAATCTGGCCCTGGTGCAGAT
This sequence comes from Cheilinus undulatus, assembly GCF_018320785.1. Classification (NCBI taxonomy): domain Eukaryota; kingdom Metazoa; phylum Chordata; class Actinopteri; order Labriformes; family Labridae; genus Cheilinus; species Cheilinus undulatus. The sequence goes on along the minus strand of NC_054866.1, from coordinate 56,767,744 downwards.
GTACTTGATGACCCCTGTCATAGAGCATGACACTGGATAGAGCCAGAATCAAGGATTTAAGGAGAGCGACACGTGAAAAGAACCTGTCAGGCCATGTACATGGAGCCATGTCCATCCCTTTAAAGCTGTGGAAGCACCGACTGACCTTTACACAATAAAATGTTTTTTCGCAATCAGTTTTGTCAGTAGTGAGCAAAAGGTAAAACACTCATGGAGCCCTAGCTCCAAAAGTGGAGTGCAGCACCGATGCCCTTCCTCTTCATCCACCTGAGGCAGTCATCATCACAGCTAGTGCTCATGTTTCATTTAATATTGTATGTACTATTTGTATGTAAACTATTTTATGTTCTGGACCCCAGGAGGAATAGCTGCGGCCATGTGCCAGTGCTAATGGGGATCCCAATAAACAATAAACAATGTTTTAGTAGCAAATGAACTTCCACTCCCCTCAGCACTCAGGGCTGTTTGTTATAATAGAACCACCTAAAACCTGGTCTTCAGTCTAAAGTCTATGGTGCATTTACAACTTTAGAAATTTACCTTGCACACTCTAGCTGGGTTTCCATTACACTTGGAAATGCGCAAAATCTAAATAGCGCAATAAAAAACTGGTAATGGAAACGCCTGAATTTAGAAAAATATCGCTAAAAAGTTTTTAGGCTTTCATGAGGAGGTTTTTCAGGTGTTTCGATATAGAAATATATCCCAAAAGTGTAATGGAAACACTTTTTCTGCATTTACAAGTCACGGGACGTGACGTACGGTGTCACATGGCCAGTCACTCAGCAACATGACGTGTAGACAGAAGAAGAGATGAGACTTTTCTTAACATCATCCTTCTACCCTTATACGTTGCTTTGCCATACATACAGACTTTACCTCTGAACTATTATCCGTTGCCTTCGTCTTTTGTTCAAAATTATCAAGGCAACCACCGTAGATGTAACAAAAACTGTAGCAACACGCAACAGGTTTTGAGCGCCAAGCTTCCCTGCGGCGGATTCAGGCGAGATGAGATTTTATGAGAATTGCAAGGCCTATGCCCAAAACTCCCTTCAATGGAAACGCATTCAAAGCGCAATTGTACTTAATCCAAATTTAAGAAATATCGCTTTCATTTTGCGAAAAACTGTAATGGAAACTCAGCTTCTGACTTCTTCTGAGCTCATTCCACACACACGGGTTGCACACCGTCTCTAAAGTTTTATGTTAGTGCAATTACTAGTACACCCAAAAGAAGTTTTTAATGTGAGAGACAGAGGGCCTTCATTTCTGTTTTTTTCCTTGTCATTGCTCTCCTCTGTGATTTAACGTTCTGTTTGATAAATGCAGAAGCTCATGCACTCACATCTGAATGGAACTGGGAAGTTGGATTAACACAAAATCTTGTTACTGGCATGCATGTTTGTCACTGACAGCATTTGACAGATAATGATACAAAGTGTCAGACTACCCATTACCCCAACTTTAAAGTGCTGTTGAGCTCACAGAACATTAGTTTACAATGATTCTGTCTGATCCCTGTGGCCTGCTGGGGGGCTGCAGATGTAAGTTAGCTTTAGAGACTGTGCACCCACTGCAGCCAACAGGAGGTGGAAGCAGAGCTGTCCTTCCTAACCACCTGTCTGTTTTACAGTGACGTCAGAAAGTTCAACGACACACACGACTGAACAACGACAGAAGCTTCCAGATCTGGAGCTGAGAGCAGATCACTGGTCAAATGTTGCAGCACTTTAGTGAGCAGCAGAGACCAATGGATAGATGTCTTCTGCATTTTTCTTTCTTTCTCTGCCTGCATCGCCCATGTCGGTGTGCTTGGTCAAGGAGAGGGAACGCCGTCCGCGTCCATGAGTGGAAACGCTACCCTAATATATTTCTGTGTGCACCTTGTTAACCCCTTTGACCAAGAGAGTGGAGGTGATAATGAGGAGACAACGATGGATAATAAACAGAGGAAAGTTGGTGAAATAGCGAGATTAAAAAAGGTAAGAGGTGAGCTGAACTTTCATGAGAAAGAGGAAACCCCATCACCATGAACAAGCTCAGGCCATGAGAGAGGGCGGGTAGGATTCAGGTCATTTTCATAATAACAACAGTAAAGTTTAGATCTGCTCTAAATAAAAAAGAGCCCAGAAACTCTAAAAGATTCAGGGATATGTGAATAAAACTACGCTGACTGTTTTGAGAAGGACAGACTTGTCCAACAGTAAAACGTGTCCTTGAAAATATAGAAGAACACCACAGGGAGGGGAAAGTCCCAGTTCTGGGATAAAAATGGATTTGTAAATATTTTAGGATAAATCCTGGCTTTACTTGAGAAACAGATTTTTATATTTTTCAAGGAGATTTTTTTGTCAGCAGTAAAATCCCATCTATTTCCGGGTTTGCCACTCTTTCATGCATTTTGCCCATTTTTACACCTTTCTTCTGATTTTTCTCCAGTTTAGTCACTTTTCACTCATTTTTTACCACTTTTGGACCATTTTTGCGATTTTTTTCCCCTTTTTGCCTGTTTTTGATATGTCTCACGCATAAAGCTGCCTTTTGCAATTAAATGCCACTTTTTCCCAATTGTCCCACCTTTTTTCTGATTTTTGCCCAGTTTGGTCCTTTTCAGTCATTTTTTGCCTCATTTTTGGACCATTTTTGCCATCATTAACTCATTTTTTTGCCATTTCCCACCCATTTTTGCCCCATTCTGCTGTTTTTCGCCATGTTTCTCTCAGTGTTTGCTGCTTTTTGACCACTTTTGCCACCGTTAACTTATTTTGACGCCACTTTTCAGCTCTTAGATTGTGGCTCTTGCAAATGTATTTTTCAACAGTTTGGCTCTTGGGTTGAGCAGGGTTGAGTAACGCTGCACTAAGAAGTCTGCTCTAACCTGCAGGATATTTTTGTCAGTGACATTATTGGACACACAAACACACCTTGTTCATTTAGAGGCGTGTGTGTGTGTGTCAGACATCAAACAGGCGCTTATTGTGAGACTAACACCAGTTTTGGAGCGTATAAAGAGCTCTGTGGCTGATGCACCAGTAGTCGAGTGGTTAAGGCGCGCGCCATATACGAAGGCGACCCGGGTTTGAATCTGGCCCGTGGCACTATTTCCTGCATGTCTCTCCCCGCTCTCTTCCCTGTTTCCGACTCTCTCCACTGTCCTATCAAATAAAGGCAAAAATGCCAAAAATAAATCTTTAGAAAGAGCTCTGAAGCTGAGTTTGATCTGTCGGGTGTAAAACAGGCTTTTATGTTACTCATGTTTAGATTCTGACTGACATGCAGCTGATAAACGTGTGAGACTGATGCAGAGAGATAAACGGAGGAAAGTTGAGGAAGTAATTGACATAGTGAGATTCTGCGAGCATAGATGCACTAATGAAACTCTTCTTCTCATGAGTCTACACACAGGTATTTAGCAGCGGTGGTTTTATTTCAGGGATGATTTATTTTCTTTAGTCCACAGGTAACAGTTTGAATGAGCGTGGGCATGCTGAGGAGATGATAGCAGTCGTTCCAACTCATCACAGAGGATAAGCTCTGTTCTTTACTGGCTGCCAAACTTTTAAAGGTTCGGAAGAAGAGCTCTTTACCTGGACTGCTTCATGGCCTCCTGTTTATCTTGCTACTCATGTTGTTTCCTCAAAGAGAAATCTGTGGCGTGTTAGTCTCATGAGATGAGAAATAACTTTAGAATGACTCAACATTTTATCTGTTTTACTGAAATTTACTGTCAAAATTAGTAGATATTTAAGGTTAAGGTTGCAAAAGTGCTGCAAAAATGACCAGATGAAATGGTTAAAAGGGGTTAGAGAGTAGCACAATAGGTGATAAGTGGCAAAAGGGGTTTGGGGTGGCAAAAAGGGACAAAAATTGAAAAAAAAAAAAAAAAAAAAAGGTTAAAAGAGGTTCAAATGTGGCAAAAATTGGTAAAAGAGAAAAAAGGGGCAAAGAGTATCAATAATTGATTACAAATGACAAAAAATAGTGCAAAAAAGTGATGAAAAGGGCTTTAAAAGTGGCAAAAATGGATAAAAGAGTGGCACAAAGGGGATACAAATGTGTGTAAAGTGGTTTAAATGGGTTAAAAATGGCAAAAATTGGGTTAAAGAGGCAAACAGTATCAAAAATGTGTGTAGAGTGGCAAAAATTGGTTTTAAAGTTGCAAAAAATGTTGAAAAAAATAACAAAAAGGGGTTTAAAGGTGGCAAAAATGGGAAAAGATTGGCACAAAGGGGATAAAACATGTAGGAAAAGTGGTTTAAATGGGTTAAAGAATGGCAAAAAATGTGTTACGGAGACAAAAAAATAGCAAAAATGTGGTAAAAGGGGCAAAAATTGACAGAAAAAGTGGTGTAAAGAGGTTCAAATGTGGCAAAAATTAGTAAAAGAGAAAAAAGGGACAAGGAGTATCAATCAGGAAAACCTGGGCTTTAAGAATAAATCTACTACAGTAATTTCACTTGAATTATGAAAAAATATAAGACTCTAAAGACAAAATCAAAAAAACAAATTGGAATTTGAAACTCAAAGATTTTCATTAATAACACACTAAACAATAGTCATGAAGCATTTTCTTTGCACAGACTTGTTCTCCATCTTTTTCTTTTGCTGCAAGGAAGAGACTCATTCAAGCAACATTTTTGTCTGTAATGGATTATGTTGATGTTTTTACATGCATGCTACCTCATCCTCTCTGAAAATGTTGGACTCAGTCTGCCACGCTGCCTTACTTTTATCACTGATCTGGCTTTTCAGACCCATCATTGTGTTCTATATGAGAAACTTGGTTGGTCGTCCTTATACAATAGAAGGATGGAACATGGGTATATCTTTCTTTAAAAGGCTATTTTACATGAATTACCTTCTTATCTTTGTTCCTTACTGACTCCAAAAGCTGTCAGTCGCTTTAATCTTCGTTCTCATGGACTCATCATGTATGATATTCCTCGCACTCGCTCTGTCTTTGGTCAAAGAGCTTTTAATGTTTTTGCTCCATCGTCTTGGTCAGAGTTACAGGGTCATCTTAAGCTTGAGCGTTGTGTTAGTTTAGGAGATTTCAAAACTAGAGTTAGGGAACATTTGACCAGTGTGTGCACGTGTTTTTCTGCTGAAAGCTGCTGATTTGTTAATTTATGTAACCTATGTTCTATGTCCTGTTTTAATGTCATATGTGAAACTTATCATGCTGCTGTCTTGGCCAGGACTCCCTTGTAAAAGAGATTTTTATATCTCAATGGGAATAAATCCTGGTTAAATAAAGGTGAAATAAAAAATAATAAAAAAATAAATAAAATCGTGTCGCTCCTGACGTGAAAAGAAATGCGCCATTTTTCTTAAATGGCTGGCATGTATTTTAAAATCTCACATACCCCCTGGAGTGCCTTCACGTATGCATACCCCTATTTGAGGACCACTGACCCAAGCGCTTGCTGGCCACGGTTTTTGCTTGCGCCATCACGTCGTGTTTCGGCCTTGTTTTTTCGGTGATAAAAGTTTTTCGGCCGAAAACCGAAAATGCACTTTTGGGCCATTTTTGGCCGAAAATTTTTGGTGGCCTAATTTTCGGTGCATCCCTAATAATTACTCCCAGCAGTTTTAAAAAATGGATCCAAACATTGTAAAGGAGGCTATGTAAGAATAAATTTAGCACAGGAGTGGTCATTATAGTCATTAAGGTGCTAAATTCTACGTCCTGTAGCTTTAAGGTACAAACACACATATTTATATTTTAAATCCAGTTTCTCTGAAGCTGCTAACTCTCAGATGAGTAGGTGAAATGAGGAGAATTAGTAATGCTGGCAAGAGCTAAAATCACCTCTACTTTGGCTGCAAACAGACACTTTCTACATAGAAACATGCACATATTTAAGTCAAGGGATGAAAGTTTGCTTCAGGAGTTTCTATAGATACCCATAAATATAAGTCTGGCACTTTAAAGCCGGAGATTCTTCTCTGTGGTTTATTAACATAGTAAAAGGGCCCAGGGACTAAAATCTGTCATGATGGCTGAATCAATGAAACTCAACTATAACACAAATGGCCATTACTATGATTTTAGAGAAGAAATCAGCCAATCATGAGTTTTTAATCCTGGAAACTTGAAAGAATGTGATGTCTGCACCAAGATTAGAACGGTTTTACAGAGACACATGGTGAAACCTTTGTTTGTAATGCACAGAAAGCTTTACAAAACTCTCAAGCTGAGAATCACTCAGTAAGCGCCACAGGTCTGCTTCCCTCAAGCACTGCTCACTTACGAGTTCTGTTAAGTTCAAGCAAAGACATCTTTAGTTTCCGCCTCGGGGCAAAGGGTTGGAGGAAAGGAAGCAAGAAAAGCACCTATTCAGAAGAGTTAAAAACAGAGCTCTTCCTCCAGGCTGTAGCTGCTGATAGACTTATGCCCATTGACTGATAAGAAGGAGGGCATCTTTCAGCGTGCATTCTCCTGCAGGGCTCACTTAGGGAGACATACAATTCAGCATTCAGCCGAGAATCTGGTGTTACACACGTCCATCTCTAGAGCAGCATGCGTGAGGTGAGCAGTGGCATAAATAAGGAGAGAACCTGTCAGCCCTGAGAGGGGGACCGACTAACAGAAACACAGGCGGTGATCAGGCAATGAAAAACACAGATTTAAGAACAACTGTAGGTAATGTTTTCATGTGTGTGCAGAACAAAAACGAGCGAGAGAGTAATGTGGCAGGCAGCCAAACTGTCTGGCGCACATCCAGTGGGAATGATGTAATAGAAGGTTAAGTAGTTCAGCCAGCTTCAGGAGTTGGAGGGCAGTTTTGTGTTTTTTGGGGTGATTTTTGCAGCAGGTGAAACATAACACCCGCTGAATTCATTCCCCAGATTTCCCTTAAAAGGGGGGACACAGCCTTCAGACTGCTCTCTTGTTCAGACTGTTTTTCTCCCTTTGTCTCTCTTTTTTAACTGTTCTGCGTCTGCACAGGCCTAGGGAAATCCTGCTGTCAGCTGGTGTGTTTAGAAACTCTGTGCTTGTCAGTCAGCCACACTTGGGTCGGGTAAATAATAAGCATAAACTAATTCTGGAATCATTACAGTTCAGAGAATACAGGATGATATAGTTATTAAGTATTTATGACATTATTGCTTTAATTCATTCTCAGCTCGTACATTTATAGCTTTAACTGTGATTTATGCTCCCTTCTCAAACAAAAAAGATATCTGCATTTAAAACGATACACCTGCCACTGCACCCACACGCTCATGTCACATTTTGGAGTATGTTAACTGAATTTAGATTCCATGAAACTATATTTACCCTTTAAGTGCCAAAGTCGCAAAATAGCGACAAGCAACGTTGATGAATTAAACAGGCTCTAGCTGCAAATATGGTGCCTAATGTTGTCACTACTTTACACCAGGAGATGGCAGACGTGAGTAACTTCAATCCCAGAAGCATTTGTGGGTGTGTTTCTATTTAAAGTTTTTGAGAGAGAGAGTTTGAAGACGCACCGCCGGTCGAGGAGACGAGGAAGTGATAGAAGTGGTTGTAGTTGGTGCGTAGAAGAGAAAAAGAGAGCGAATTTTAGGGAGAATACTCGGAATTTCGCTGAGTTCTACAACGTAAGAATCAATCTTTTAATGAAGACAGTGCATGTAATTTCTGATGCCATCAAGCCGTGCCGCCTGCATGCCAATCAGGTGAGGAGATTGCAAAGAGGAAGTGACCTTGTGCACCAGATATTTATGGGTTGTGGGAAGAGCTCGAATTGGATAATTAGTTACAGATTGGGGTGCAGTAGGAGTGTTTGTAAACAAAATAAACAGTACAAGGAAATTCATATATAAATTTTGGGGAAAAAAAAGAAACAGGTTGTTACGACTGGCACAAGGTCACTCCTGTAGGCAGGCAGGAAGGCTCACTACATTTAAATTTACATTAATTAACTAGGTTACGCTCACGTATGCCTGTCTGGTTAGGGTGGCCACTAGAGGTCACTGTTTTACACAGACCTCCAAGACTCCTTGGTTAATGCGCTAGTCGTCTGTTTCTGTGCCCTAAAAGCACCTGGCTGCAGGCAACAGACTGCACACTTGGACACTTAGACATCCATAAACTCATGCACACTAAGACACCCGTAAACTCGTGCACACTTGGACATCCGTAAACTCATGCACACTAAGACACCCGTAAACTCGTGCACACTTGGACATCCGTAAACTCATGCACACTAAGACACCCGTAAACTCGTGAACACTTGGACATCCGTAAACTCATGCACACTAAGACACCCGTAAACTCGTGAACACTTGGACATCCGTAAACTCATGCACACTAAGACATTCATAAACTCATGCGCATTTGGACATTCGTAAACTCATGCACACTTGGACATTTGTAAACTCGTGCACACTTGGACATCCGTAAACCCATGCACACTAAGACTTTCGTAAACTCATGCGCACTTGGACATCCGTAGACTCATGCACACTAAGACTTTCGTAAACTCATGCGCACTTGGACATCCGTAGACTCATGCACACTAAGACTTTCGTAAACTCGTGCACACTTGGACATCCGTAAACTCATGCACACTAAGACACCCGTAAACTCGTGAACACTTGGACATCCGTAAACTCATGCACACTAAGACACCCGTAAACTCGTGAACACTTGGACATCCGTAAACTCATGCACACTAAGACACCCGTAAACTCGTGAACACTTGGACATTTGTAAACTCATGCACACTAAGACATTCATAAACTCATGCGCATTTGGACATTCGTAAACTCATGCACACTTGGACATTTGTAAACTCGTGCACACTTGGACATCCGTAAACCCATGCACACTAAGACTTTCGTAAACTCATGCGCACTTGGACATCCGTAGACTCATGCACACTGAAATATTTGTAAACTCATTCACTCCAAGACACCTGTAAGTTCATGCACACTTGGTCATTTTTAAATGCATGTGTACTTCGATATCCGTTAAGGCATATGCATAGTCAGCATGTTTAATCACAAATGGCCATAATTATTTTCCTAATGCAAAGCTAACTGGGTCCTTGATTTTTAATTTAAAAACCTTTAAACACATAAATGGCAGTGTACTATGAAATGCAGGTTTTTGTTCCTTTTGTTTAAATTTAAATAGATCTGCAGAAACTCCTCAGCAATATCAACCCTTTATTTTTCTGTAGCTGTCTAAAATGGCAGAATATAATCCCGTAATGATGCAGGCTGCTGAATAACATTAATTTTAAATCGTATTGTAGGAGATTTAAAATATCAGACAATATTGTAATGTTGGCTTACCAGATTAATTTACAGGCTTCACAAAAGAGCTTCAGTTCCTAAGAACCAGAACAACATTTTTCAGTATTTCCACAGAAAGTTGAAGTCCTGCCAGTTAATCAACTGTCTTAGATTTGTGGGCTTTGTTGCTCAGCACTATTCTTATGAAAACCAATGTTTGGCTTTTATCCATACGCTTCAAAATAACAGGCATAAATCAGTGGTGCATGTTTTTAGAGTCTGTTTGCAAAAGATTTAAACAAAAAGTGGACTGGGATGAAAAATTGATATGAACTGGCAAAAATGGGATAACTGTGGCTAAAATGGGCAAAAAGGGCTGTAAAAAGTGTTTGATAGTGGCAATAATGAGGCAAAAGTGGCAAGAATTGGTTTAGAAGTGAAAAACAGGCAGAAAAAGTGGTGGAAAGGGTTTAAAATTGACACAAATGGACTTTAAGCGGCAAATATGTGTTAAAATTGGCAAAATGTTGTTAAAAGTGATGAAAAACGGTTAAAATTTGATAAAAATTGGTGTAAAGTGGCAACAGGGTAATTTAACAAATATTCACTGAGACCCCCTCTCAGTGTCTTGCGACCCCCAATAGGGTCCCAATCCCAAGGTTGAGAACTACTGGTCGACAGTGAAAAAGGCTAGAATTACACTGCTGTTGTTTTTTTAAATATTCAAATTAATATTCGGATTAAGAGAAAATAAGAATTAAACTTTTTACAGAGTTTCATGTAATCCCCTTGTCATTTGTTTCAGTCTAATGTGCAGGGCTTGATGATATTTATGTTTCTGACTGATTACTGGACTGCTCTGGAGCCATGAGATGATTTTAAGAACAATGAGTAGGGGAGAATCAGACTGTCTGCATGGAGTCCTGCAGTCTAGATACTCCTGAATAGTCTGAAGACTGTAGCTGGCCTTTCTGTGTCTGATGATTTACCACCTGACTAGCAGCGATATTGATTCTCATTCACTCAGCCAAAAACCTGTGTTGGCATATTTGCACCCACGCTTGACTCTAGGCACTAGTTCCATGGAAACCTTGGCATTAATGGGTGCAGTCCTTTCTTTGTGCATCTGGTGACTTCAAAACTCTTCATCACGCTCAAAGACAATCCTGTCCAGCATGATACAAAACAGTCAAAGTTGCGAGAAAAACATTTAACATGACGACATGCAAGACTGAAAAAAGATTTAATGTTAACAGTTAGAGGTACCAGGTAGCCCAGTATTCCTGGTTAGTCAGAGTCTCAGCAGTATTTAAAAACGGTGGGGAAGTCAGACTTTCTCCTCAGTCCTGAGGCTGGACTGAGTTTAGAGACCAGAGGTCTGCCAGTACATCTGCAGCTAACACAGGATAATATCCAAATTATATTATGGCTCATTCAATCAGACCCAGGAGAGGACAGAGGCACATTTACAGAGAACGGTTTCATTTATGGAGCAGGTCGTAAAAGCTGGATTTGGGGTGGTGCAGCGTGGTACGTAAAAATAAGTGAAGGGGGACGACGCATTGCTTTAATAACACTAAACTTATCCCTTTAATCTGCACCGAACTCGGTTTACTTTTCAGTGATGTTACTGTGAGGTGTTTCATTGGACGTACAGAGAAAAGTGTTTAACAGAGCTGAGACAGCCTGAAGGCTGACCTGTGAAAAAGAAAGGCCCAGTACTTTTACAGTCTTTAAAGACATTTCAGTCAAAATTCAACCAAAACTATGGACATTTGCTACACCAGTGGTTCTCAACGTTGGGATCAGGACCCCATTGGGGGTCACAAGACACTGAGAGGAAGTCTCCAGATGCCTTAAAAAAGCTAAGAACATTTTTAAAATTACTTTACACCAATTTTGCCAAATTCTAACAGGTTTTCATCCCTTTCTCCTACCAATTTTATCAATTTTAACACAGTTTGCAACTAAACTCTTTGGGCGCCAGAGTTTTTTCAAGAAAATATTCAATTTTGAAATCAAGATTTCAAAAGGCAGTAGTTTGAAGGTGGTTAGAGATAAAGGCATACTGTAAATGAGAAAAATCTTCAGTATGACCCAAAGTTTGTGATGGGAGTAAATTCACTCATCTAATTTGCTACTCTGACATCACCAGGCGGCCTCCTCCGCCACTGGCTGTGCATTTTCTCCCATGGCTTCTAACATGGCTGCCCCTACCTCCACGGTGTTTTTCATTCCCCACCACCATCGCTATTCGTGGTGTTTTGACCACCCCGATACCCCCACCATGTCCCCTCCCTCCCCGGCCACGGTGAGGCAAATCATCGACCACGGTATGTGCTGCTTGTGGACTACCGTGGCGCACGGACACGCTGTCGGTGCTCACAGACGCACCGTCAGTCTCACCCATGGTTTCACCGGACGACTGAACGTCATGTCAGAGGGTGAATATTCCTCTATTCCTCCCAGCATTGTGAGTATTCTCGCTACAATTCACTCTCTCTGTCTCTCCGTTACACTCAGACAACAACCACCGCTTCCTCGTCTCCTCGAATGGCAGTGCGTCTTTCAAAACTTTGAATAGAAACAATTCCTTGGTGTTGAAATCCCTTTAAAATGTTATTTTTTATTGTTTTTCACTAGGTGGTGATATTTTCCTCATACTGCATTTCCACCATCGAGAGGCCATGTCAACATTTTTATTGATTGATTTAATACATTATCATATTAAATCAAGCTCTGCAGGCTAATAAGAAATATTTAGAAAGCATCATCTCCTCTCAGGACCAGCCTTCGCAGAGAAGAGTCCATGATGCCACAGAGGTGGTGGCTTCTCCAGTTCTTTTCCACCAGCTCTTCCACCAGATCAGCCTCCTCCTCCTCCTCCTCCTCCTCCTCCTCAACAATGTGTGGAGCCTTCTGGGACCTTCCTCTCCAATGCTGATGAGATATGACTTCAGAAGGTTCCAGGTCTTCGGCACGATTTCATAGATCGCAATGCCACAAAAGTCACAGAGCTCCTGTAGGGACTAAAGAAAGTGTGCACCTGAAGAACAATATTTTTCTCATCAGCTGAGAGCTCATCCAGGGCATGTCTGACAGTGTTATGGACAGCATGCATGGGCTGACCACTTCAGTTTTGTTAAGAGCGAACTGTAGATGTCATCGTTTACGCTGCACTAAGTGCGGACCCCTGATCTAAACCCAGGCCCAGATTTTCTAGAGAGCTCAGGATGGCATTGACTGTTCCCTCAGCAGACTCCTCAGGGTTTCAGGAATATCAACCAAGTAGCAGGTGATCCCATTCATTAAGGTAAAGGGAAACGTCTTGCAATTGCCCTTATTAGAGGTATCTGTTTTTTGATTGGTCGATCACCTCCTCTGCTGCCTTTGGGGGAAGGACATCTGTAACCCGGGCCAAGGCTTTGGTCCTCCTGCAAGACATCTTCTAGGCAAAGCTGGATTCACTCCTGGTTCAGGGAGTCAGCTTAAAGGCACAGTCAGAACTCTGGTAGCTTAAATTGTGCTTCACAGATAGACACATGCTAACCCTTCAGCAGTCGTTTTATCCGCTCTTATATTTACCTCCGCCAAGGAGGTCATGTGATCGAGTGGGTTTGTTCGTTTGTTCGTTTGTTAGCAGCATAACTCAAAAAGTCATGGAGGGATTTTGATGAAATTTTTAGAAAATGTCAGAAATGGCATAAGGAAGAACTGACTAGATTTTGGGACTGATCCGGAACTGGATCCAGGAATTTTTTAGATTCTGTACTATTGGGAGATAGGGCTAATGGCGGAGGTCTGTGCTGTTACCACTTTACACCAGGAGATGGCGGACATGAGTAACTTTATTCCCAGCAGCATTTTTTGGTGTGTTTCTATTCAAAGTTTTGGAGTTTGAGAGACACACGCCCAGTCGAGGAGACGAGTCGGAGCGTAACAGAGAGAAAGACAGCGAATTGTAGCGAGAATACTCACAATGCTGGGAGGAATAGAGGAATATTCACCCTCTGCCATGACTTTCAGTCATCCGGTGAGACCATGGGTGCATCTGTTGGCACCCGTAGCAAAGCCAATGCTTTGCCTCACCGTGTTTCGACAGCAAATGCCGTGGTGGGGGGCACATGGGGACGGGTCCAGGAATTTGTTGAAGGATTCTTCACTATTGGGAGATCGGGCAAATGGTGGAGGTCTGCACTCTCTGAGTGCTTTTCTAGTTAAATATTTAATTTTGTCTGTTCATAGAGCTGAGATACTGCATGAGCAGTTTGAACCAGCATGATGAGTGTTACAGGAAAACAGTTTAATTCTGATTTATTACAGCATAACTGTTTTAACTGTCTTTATAGTAGAAATAATCACAGTTCATGGAGAGGTGCAGGTCTGTTAAACATTTAGAGCAGTGATACTCAACATGTGGCTCTTCTGTGAGGATTTGTGGCTTTTTTAAGTGTTAATTTCAAATATTCTCCCAGAAAACTTTTAAACAGGAAACTTTGACCTCAGAAATTATCCATTGCAAGTCACATTAGTCAGGTTGTATCCCACTCTTATACAGTAGGCTTTAATTTTATTCTCTGTCTATTTCCATAGCCCTTATTTGTATTCTTTGCCCCTTTTTCAATTTTTTTCTACTTTTTATACATTTTTGCTGCTTTTAGCCCATTTTGCCACTCCTCCTTGCTCCAGTTTTTGCCACGTATATCTTGCTTTTTGTCATTTGCATTTTTCCACCCTTTCTTTTGTCATTTTTTGCCCATTTAAGTTGCCTTTTGACCATTTTTGCCACGTTTTGCTGCTTTTTTGCCCATTTTAGTCACTTTTCACTAATTTTTTGGTACACATTTTTTGACCATTTTTATTTTATATTATCTATCCTTTATTTTATCTATGCCTATTTTCCCCTTTTCCCCATTTTTGCCACTTCTAACTTATTTTCATTGCCACCTCAGTCCTTTATTGCCACTTTTCACTGCTTAGATTGAGGCTCTGCAAAGATATTCTTTTAATGATTTGGCTCTTTGGTTGAGTAACACTGACTTAGACTACAGTCTAGACCAGCAGTGCCAAACTCAACCATATAGTAAGCATTGATAATATATGATGTTGTGATTAAAAACAGTCGAATGATCAATTTAAGGGCTCAAAATCTGAGATTAAAAGTCAAAATTATGCTTTTAAAAAGCAAACATATGAGATAGACAGTAAAAAAAGGTCAAAATGTGAAATCTTTCATATTGAAGATCAAAATATAAGAAAATCTGAAACCATGAGTTAACGGTATAAACACGAGAGAAGATGTTAAATTATGATTCTAAAAGTTAAATAGATAAGGGATTAAAAATCAAGGTTAGGAGTTTAGAATGCCAGAATATAAATTATTATTTAAAATTTTAACTCTCAAAGGTCAAAATATGAAATAAAATTTAAAACTGTGAATCTAAAAAGGTCAAAATATGAAATAAAAAGTCAAAATTCAGAGTTGAAGTTGTAATTGTGAAATGTAAAATTGATTAAATGAAGTAAAAACATAAATTGATTTCTTTCCCACATTGCTGACTAATATCTGAATATTTTTCTCTTTATTATTTTCCAATTTTTCTGACTCAACAAGGAAACTTTAAATGATTAAGGATAAATTTTCATTTTAAAAACAGGAGGAAATCTGTAGACCTCATACTGGTGAGCTACTCTTAATAAAAGTATGATGTGATCTTTAGGGCCGGTTATAATTGTACCACGGGCCGGATTTGGCCCCCGGGCCTTGAGTTTGACACCCCTGGCCTAGACTACAGCCATCACTGCTGGAGTGGTCTCCCTGTCAGCCATGTTTTTCCAAAAGTCACATCTCTGCAGAATCTTAGCAACCATGAGGCAACAAGACTGAAAGAGTTTCTCATTGGTCAGTGAGATAGTGGAAACAATGCTTCTCATTGGTCAATGAAGAACACTGCATGTTCCAAGAGGAGACACAGCAGCAGCTGTGATGGTTTCATTAGAATAAAAACCATTAAGATGCTGATTTTCAGAGCGCACAGCTAGTGACCAACCAGTAAGGGAGAGCACTCTGGTTCGTTATGATTACTAGACTCATAGCATCTCAAAAAACTGCATTTGCAGACTACAGTGATAAATATCATCTGCATTTCTAGACTATGGTGTCACATTTTTGTCTTGCAATCTGCAGAAATCACGTGCATAACCGTCCCCAGTGAACTGGTTAGAAACTGAAGATGTAATGTGGTCTGAGAAAGTCTGATTTCTATCCCCGGTTTTAGGGAAATGCCTGACACATGGCCCGAAAGAGAGAATCCCTGTGAGTGTGATAGCTTACCTGTGTATCTTTGCCTTCTTTACCTGTTCCTCCACAGCAGCTACCCTCGCAGACACAGTGCTGCTTCTGTCTTCTGCTACTGTAGAAGGCAGGATTAATCACAGAAAAAACACACGTAGTAGCATACTTAAAATTACTCAGAGTGACACAGACAGCACTAGGAGTCGGCCGATACCACTGGGAAAGCGGGAATCATCTGGCACCGGTGAAGACAAAGAGCAGAGCGTAAGAGCAGGTGGTGATTGCAGTGATGAGACTCGGGTGTGCAGGTGCAGGGGAGGGTGCCCAGTCTCTGTGAAGAGAGAACAGAAGACTCCACGCAGGAAATATTCGAACAGGAAGTTGCCAAAATAAAAGTAAAACTGCAAATCACCACACACTGGGAGAAAAAGTGTCAAAAATGGGAAAAAAGTGGCCTAAAAGGGCAGAAAGTGGCAAAAATGGGTGAGAAGTGACCAAAAAATGAGTTGACAGTGGCAAAAATGGTTTCCAAGAGGCAAAAACATGACAAAACAATGAGTGAAAAGTGACTGAACTGGGCAAAAATCAGAAAAAAGGTGGGAAAATTGGGCAAAAAGTGGCCTTTAATTGCAAAGGGCAGCTTGAACACACAAAAAGTGGCAAAAAAGGCTACAAAATTGCAAAAAGCAGGATAAAAGTGTCAAAAAAGGGTGAGATGTGACTAAAAGAAGTGGCAAAAATGTGCTAAAAGCAGCAAACACCGAGAGAAAAATGGCAAAAAAGGGCAGAAAGTGGCAAAAATGGGTGGGAAGTGACCAAACAATGAGTTAGCAGATGTGAAAATGGTCCCAAAGTGGCAAAAACGTGGCAAAAAAATGAATGAAAAGTGACTAAACTGGGCAAAAATCAGAAAAAAGCAGGAAAATTGGGAGAAAAAGTGTCATTTGATTGCAAAAGGCAGCTGAAATAGAAGAGAAGCGGCAGAAAAGGTTGGAAAGTGGCAAAAAATGGTCGGGAAGTGACCAAAAAATGAGTTAGCAGTTGCAAAAATGGTCCAAAAGTGGTTAAAAAAAAGGGCAAAAAATTGCAAAAAGCAGGATTACAGTGACAGAAATGGGCGAAAAGTGACAAAAGAAAGGGCAGAAAGTGGCAAAAATGGGTGGAAAGTGACCAGAAAATGAGTAAGCTGTGGAAAAATGGTTCCCAAAGGGCAAAAACATGACAAAACAATGAGTGAAAAGTGACTGAACTGGGCAAAAATCAGAAAAAAGGTGGGAAAATTGGGCAAAAAGAGGCCTTTAATTGCAAAGGGCAGCTATAATGGACAAGAAGTGGCAAAAAGGTGCAAAAATGAGCCGAAAGTGGCAAAAACGGGTGGGAAGTGACCAAAAACTGAGTTAGCAGTTGTAAAAATGGTCCCAAAGTGGCAAAAACGTGGCAAAAAAAAAGAGTGAAAAGTGACTAAAATGGGCAAAAATCATCAAAAAGTGGCAAAATGGGAAATAAGTGGCATTTAACTGCACAAGGGCACAAGGCAGCGTTGAGGATCACTGCTTCAGACACTTTTGATTTAATAATGACACTCATTACTAAGAAAAATAAATCAAAATACACTGTTCAATTCAGGCTTCCTAGGGGCCCCTCCCTACTGTGGGCCCCGGTAATCAGTAACCCCCCCCCCCCCAGCAATGCCCATGCGTGGATGAGTATGATTACTTTGTCCATGCAGTTGCTGAGTCCCACCAGAGGGGGCTCTGTTCTGTAATAGTGCAGCATAACTAACACTTCATGCACTCAGCATCGTTGTGATCGACTGTTCCAGCTGACTGTTAACAGTGACTCAGATAGGAACCATTCATACTGAAGGGCCTTTGCTGATTCCATCTCAGCTGGCAGCGACCCTCCAGACAGAGCAACAAAAGCTTTCTTATCTGTTTTTATTTCTAGTTACTGATCATTAACACAGCTTTCAAGGCTCTACAGTAGTCAGTGAGGTAAAACCTGTGACATCACACTATTTCTAATATTATTTTAAAATCCTCAGTGACCTCAAACATCCTGGACAGCAGCGCTGAAAGTCCAGGCTCTGTTCCTAATAACATGACATGAGAAGGAGCAATAGAGCTTTGTTTCCTTTATAGAGGGGCCAGGGTTCGCAGCGTATTAAGCCATTTCGCTCCACTGTCATTTAGCAATTATGCGTCTGCTGCAGGGAAATAGGATGGAAATCCTTGCAGAGAAGATGAAAGGCCGGCTCTGCATCAGAGGGACTGAGCTGAGACCCCAGACTCGGGTTAGTCGTGGTGGTCTCTCTTCTTCCCACTTATTTTCTCTCATCCTTCCCCACTCTCTCTCTCTGTCAATAATGTTTGCCAGAAGCGAATCCCCCTTCAATCCCCTCACCCAATCCATTCATCCCCGACCCCACCCTCTGCCCCCGGCTCTGTGGTCCAGCTCTGTCTCAGTGGACTATCAGAAAGTGGCCACCTCTGAGCGTGGCACTGAGCTGCAGTGATCTAACAGCTATAAAATGCTGAATAAAACTTATGGACAGCCCAAGAGCAGCAGCGTATACGGCACAATGGATCATTGTTATGGAATGGATGATGTCATGAGCGCCCTGTCCTCGGTCCTGCTCATCTTCTGTTGTTGAAAATAGGATTCTCTCATGATGTCACGTCTCTTATTCGCTGAGGCTTTTTACAAACGTGTGACTGCAGTCCAGCTGGTGAAATGCAAGACAACCACTGAAATGTGCACCTTTATTTTTTAGTTAAAGAAATATTTCAGCATTCACACCCATGCACTCTGCTGTCACACACTGGAGGGGAAGGTTGCCATCCAAACGTATCAGCACGCCACCGACGCACGCCACCGACGCAGACGTGGGAGATATTTAGGGATAAGTGTCCTTCCTGAGGACCGATGGTCATGTGACTGCTAGGGATCGAACCACCGACCTATTCTACCGCCATAGCCACAGTCGCCCACTAATTTCACCCTCAAATTCAAAATATTACGTTTGAATGTTGCATTTGCAATGTTAAGTTTTAAATGTTAGTTTTTAAGGTTTTTAAGGTTTTTTTTTGTTATAATTTCAAAGTTATTTTCTACGTCATGTTTATTATTGTTTTTCATATTTTTTATGATATATTTTTGGATATTTTATTCTTAATGTTATAGTTTTTTTTATATATTTTTAATTACATATTTCTAATGTTATATTTTTCATTGCATCTCAAATGATATATTTCAAATGATATATCTTTAATGTTATTTTTATGTTTTATTTTTATTGTTGTTCTTAAGTTTTTTTTGTTGTATTTTAATGTTATATTTTTTATATTTGAAAATGTATTTTAAATATTCTGTTGTTATTGTTAAAGTTTTTAAGTTGTTTTTTTAATGGTTTATTTTAAATGATATATCTTTAATCTTATATTTATAATGTTTTATTTGAAGGTTATTCTTTTGTTATATCTAATATGGTATCATTTTTAGGAATTATTTTTTTGTTATATTTTGATGTTATATTTCCATTGTTAAATTTTGATGTTATACTTTATTATATTTGAAATAATATATTTTAAATATTCTGTTGTTACTGTGAATTGTTTTAATTTGTATTTTTAAGGGTTTATTTGATATGATTTATTTTTAATTTTATATTTTTAGATATAGTTTTGATATTATAATAGTTATATTTAAATGTTATTGTTTATATGAAAAATAATATATTTTAAATATTCTGTTGTTACTGTGAATTTTTTAATTTGTATTTTTAAGGGTTTATTTTAAATGATTTATTTTTAATTTTATATTTTTAAGATATATTTTGTGATATTGTAATAGTTATATTTTAATGTTATTTTTTACATTTAAAATAAAATATTTTAAATATTTTGTTGTTATTGTTACATTTTCTAAGTTGCATTCTTAATGATATATCTTTAATGCTTTATTTATTACGTTTTATTTTTAATGTCAGTCTTTTGTTGTGTCTAATATGGTATCTTTTAAAAAATATATATTTGTATTTTAATTGTTATATTTTAATGTTATATTTTGTATATTTAAAATAATATATTTTAAATATTCTTGTGTTATTGTTACATTTTTTTTAAATTTGTATTTTTAATGGTTTATTTTGAATGATAAATATTTAATGTTATATTTTTAAGATTATACTTTTTGTGAATTTTTAAGTTATATTTTTAATGTTATATTTTGCAAACTATTAAAAATCTAAAAACTCTACTTCAGAGCAAAAAAAATCATGATTTTATATGAAATTATAAAATAATAAAATAATAAAATCAGCTATGTGGCTTGCATAGCTATGTTAGCTAACTTTCTAAGGAAATTCATGCCGTCATTCATGACCACAGTTGTGGTCTAGAAGAGGGTCGCCTGAGATCTGCGGTCTGCAGACAGACCCTCTCAGGTTCTGTGAAAAAGTGGAATTTATTTACAACATTATTATTTTTTAAACCTTGGAGTGTCACTGTTGCTGCACAGAGTTTATATTCATATTTCTTGAGCTCATAAAACGAATTCATGATGCTTCTTCAGATGTAGACGAGTATTTACTGTAATGTCTCTGCAGGAATAATTCTCTTCTATGTGTCGATGGCTTACAGAATGACGTTTACAATTAAAGTTAAATAAAATTATCACAATAAAACCACGAATTCACTCTCTCTGCTCGAAGTCACATTTGTGTTGACATCTGTAAATGTTAAGAAGGCGTTGTAGTGAAGAGTGGAGTCTACAAGAATTCAAAGTTGATCAATGAAGCCAAAATGAAGGCTTTTAAAAATGTCTGAAATGTAAAACTCTAAGGTCTAATGTTGTTTTTACAGTAATCTACAGATGTTTAGGCTTGTATATGCATGTATGCTGTTCTACTTTATCGCTTTAACTGCAGAGCTTGCTCAGAAGTACTTCATAAATTCTTTTTAGGCTTCAGTAGAAAATAAGAGCCTTCATTCAGCTGCTTTATGCTTTCAGGCTTTTTTTTGTCATTTTCTAATCTTAAAATTCTCCAAGAAAGCTGAACTGTACACTAAAACAGGAAATACGACCAGCTTTTCCTTTCCTTTGTTGTCACATGTGTTCAGGTTAGACCTTAGAGATGTGAGAGAGTCTGAAAATATAGGGGGAAGGTTTTGAAAAAGGTCTTAAAAAGTTTTAATGTCAGATTTCTTTGAATACCTAGTTCCTACCTGTGGTGGTTTCAGGAGGGACAGTAATTACTGTGACGCTCGTGTAGCTTTTAGCCCTGTTCTAAGTGAAAGTTTCCTGTGTTAAACTTGAATTTTGGTGATGAATGGAGCGAAATAAAGATCAGTGAACCCACAGAGAGCTACAGCACCATAACCTTCCTCTGAGTTTGAGGCTTTTTATCCAAATCTATGTGCAATGATAGAAACTTCTCTGTTTGTAAGATGTGAATATTACGGCTCATTTAAGATTCTGAAAAAAGAAGTGTTCTTACAATCCCAGGTCAAACAAGATCTTATTATGTGCCGAATGTTTGTGAAATATCTGTACGGTCACATGACCAGCCCTGAGCGACACGCCATTCTGCAGTCCTGCTTTTAAAGACACCTTAACAGAACAACTCAGTAATTGCATATTTCCCCAGTGGCATCATCACTTAGGAAATCATGCTGCTCTTCTTGTCAATGCTAAGTAATAATTTGATAAGTTGCAGTGATAGGGTTAGAAGCTGTGTGTGTAATAATTCACCTGGAGCATCATCAGGCAGGTAGTCATTAAGAACATCAGCCATAAATCTCCCCATGAACTTTGTGTTCCAAACATCAGAGGTTAAAAGTTTTCCCTTCCTTTTCCTTACAGCCATAAATTATTTTCGAAGTATTCGTGTAGACATGCAGTTTAAAGCACCTAGAAATAAACAGCTATGAGGTTTAAACTTGTAAAATCATTCAGTCAAACGTCTCTTTTTAAAGGCGACCTGGCCAAGAACGCATGTGCTGCAAATGTACAGATTGTCGAGTTATACTAGAATTATGATTTAAATTAAAATAAATAAGTGGACAGCCGTGGTGTCTTTCACAGTAAAAGTGTGTGTGACTTCATGGAACCCCCCCTCCCTGTGTGAGCGTGTAACTAAAGAACACAGGCTGGACCACAGCGGCACATGCATGCAGCCTCGTTCCCTCTCCCTCGTCCCACTGTGCCATCCCCAGCGGTCCCCGACGTTCTGCCCACAAGCCCACCAGCAGGACCAGTCGAGCCGTCCACCCTTCAACCATCCTGCGCTCCGTCACCCTGGCGTCGCATGACATTCTTTCCCACAGGCAGCCACATAGTTCCAGCGTCTCCTCATGCGAGGGGGCCTGGGACCCTGCAACAGGCGGGGGGCACTTCAAAGGCCGGCCGGCCCACAGCTGCAGCCTGTCGCTCCAGCAGCCAGCTCCAGTTTGTAATCATTATTAAAGGCTTGACCTCGGAGGCATCTCTGCCGCTGTTCACACCCCCTTCCCACCCCTGATAACGCCGCACGGTGCTCCTCTCAAGGCGACTCCAGTTACCCATCGGGCTGAAAGGGAAGTGGCCCGAGCATTGTTTCATACGCTGTGATGGTCAAAGTGAGGCGTAGCTTCAGTACGGACGATGTTTCAGAGCTGCTGTTAACATGACTGCTGCTTGGAACAGAAATGTCACCATCCACATAGACACAGTTTAGGTGGGGGGGTCAGTAAACCCCCTATCTACTGTAGACAAACACGTAGACGGACTTTCTATTCCACAGAAGGTTTTTATTACTGTAGTCCATAGTAACAGGTGGAAATAATGAGGATTGATCATTTTCTCAGAGCTGTGGTGAAGATCCTGTCATCAGGTGTGCTAGTTTAAGGTCCAGGACCGATCAGCATGATGTGAGGGTGGATCTAGGCCTGCTGTGGTTGGAGTGACTGTAGGATTAGTGTGGATGCAGCTTCACCAGGACTGAATATTTGTTTAAGCACAGAACGGCACTGAAAGCTTCTTACTGGTGGAAATCATGGTTTTAGTTTTTCTCTTGCTTTGGCAAGAGTTCACTTCAACCACCGGCTCCACTCATAGTGAAGAACTGTGTATTAACATGGCAATGAATGAGCTAACGGAGTGACGTTTCCTCCTAGGTGGCAGCGTTCACCTTTGACATCATGTGGCATGTGGCTCTCATTGTAATGACTGTGGCGGGCAGGACGGTCGTCTAGAGCAGGGGTTCTCAACCTTTTCAGCCCGTGACCCCCAAAATAAAGGTCCCAGAGACCGTGGACCCCCAAAATAAAGGTCCCAGAGACCGGGGACCCCCAAAATAAAGGTGCCAGAGACCGGGGACCCCCAAAATAAAGGTGCCAGAGACCGGGGACCCCCAAAATAAAGGTCCCAGAGACCGGGGACCCCCAAAATAAAGGTGCCAGAGACCGGGGACCCCCAAAATAAAGGTGCCAGAGACCGGGGACCCCCAAAATAAAGGCGCCAGAGACCGGGGACCCCCAAAATAAAGGTGCCAGAGACCGGGGACCCCCAAAATAAAGGTGCCAGAGACCGGGGACCCCCAAAATAAAGGTGCCAGAGACCGGGGACCCCCAAAATAAAGGCGCCAGAGACCGGGGACCCCCAAAATAAAGGCGCCAGAGACCAGGGACCCCCAAAATAAAGGTGCCAGAGACCGGGGACCCCCAAAATAAAGGCGCCAGAGATCGTGGACCCCCAAAATAAAGGTGCCGGAGACCGGGGACCCCCACTGAACCTGAAGCTGGTTGGACACAGTCATGAACAGAAAAGTCATGTGGAGACGAGGCCGTCCATAAGGGGGGAGAAAGGGGAGGAGTTCTGGGGCCCAGCCAAACTGGGGGCCAGCAAAATCATGATCCACTGTAGAGTTAAGCTGTGCTAATTTATATTTAACCTGAATAATAACCACTCAAAGAAACAAATATCTTTTTAATTCATTTGTGTAGTAAGTAGCCCCAACGGGGTCCCAACCCCAACCCCAAGGTTGAGAACCCCTGATCTAGACACCCTGCAGGTCTTTCTGAAAGGTTCAGCCCGTCATTAACACCATCCATGGGAGGATGTCCAGATTAGGGCTGAACAATTTGGGAAAATAATCTAATTGCAATGTTTTCCCCGGTATTGAAATTGCGATTTGACATGCAATTTTTTTCTTAAGTTTCTTATATTATTTTTTTCCAACACAAGAAATAAATCATTCTCTATCATAGCCAACACAGTATTAGATAAAACTAGAGCTGAACATTTTTGAAAAATTTAATTGTGATGATTCTGTCTCATACTCCAAATTGGATAGGAACTGATGTGCTGAAAGGAGTTAAAATTTTACAAAAAAGTAGGATTTTTTTAGACAATTCTAAAAAAAAATGCTTGATCTGTAATGCATAACATCTCTGCTGCAAAAACAAGTTTTAAACTATTGTTCTGACAAAACTATCAGGTTAAAGGAATATTGTACCTTCTGCCATTTGAAAATTGCAGAAGGCCATATTGTGATTTATACTAATTTTCGATTTGTGATTTCCTCAATCACATGCTCACATTGCAGGGTTTTATCCTTCAAGATGAAAATATTACTGTAATATTTAATAAATTAGGCGTTAAGGTAGACCACGCTTGCAGGAGAGACACAGCAGGAGCACTCAGTCCATACAGGTACCAGATTCTCCATGGTGCAAATGTTTCAGGATCCTGTAGCATGAGTGTTTGACGCTCAGTCACAGTGCAGAGGTTTATACTGTGCACGCAGTACGGTTCATGTGCACGCACAGGTTCAATGCAGTCGACGTCGGCTACATGAAAATGTAGCATTGGTGGTGCAAAACGAACTGTGGCGATAAAAATTAGACTATGGCGGAGCGCCATGGTCTACTGTATGTCATGATGGGAAACCCAGCTGGGTCTGCTGTAGTCACTAAAGTGTTCAGTCTGATCTTTAGTCTGTGCACCTTCCCCTCTCACCGTCTGCTGACCTCTCCTCCACCTCTCTCCATGACCTGCAGCTGCCTGAATACATAAAAGTAACCACATAGGTGTGTGTTCAATGACAGCAGTTTTTCTGCAGTTATGTAACAATCAGAAGACCCCATGTTGATCCTGTCAGCCCAGGTCTGAGCCATGAGGTCTCCCCTCTGCCTCTGTTATAGACTGAGATGGGTGCCACTAGAAACTGAATTTGAATAATGACATTGAATTTGAATTTATTGCTTTGAAACTGATTTTTTTTTTTTTTTGTTTTACAGTCGCATTTTTTCCTTTGAAATTTAGGGTTTTTTTGCTGTGAAACTAATTTTTGTTTTGAAATTGAATATTTTTGCTTTGAAACTGAATTTTTTGTTTTGAAATTGAATTTTCTGTTTTGAAATTGAATTTTTTTGTTTTGAAATTGAATTTTCTGTTTTGAAATTGAATTTTTTGTTTTGAAATTGAATTTTCTGTTTTGAAATTGAATTTTCTGTTTTGAAACTGAATTTTTTGTTTTGAAATTAAATTTTCTGTTTTGAAATTGAATTATTTGTTTTTAAATTGAATTTTTTTGCTTTGAAATTGTACTTTATTCATTTGAGCATTCAACTCTATATAGGGGAATATAGCCAGCTCGGCTCGCCGCGCTCAGTTCTTCTTCTTCTTGTATTTTCGGCAGTCCCGCCCAGTTGAGAATCGGTGCTCGATCACTCTTCCTTACAGAGGTAACGGTGACGTAAACGGTGTGCCACGCTAAACTGAAATTGAATTTTTATTTTTGAATTTAAGGAATATATAGAGTTGAAAAGTGAAAAGAATTCAGTTTCAAAACAGTAAATTCAAATCCAAATCATGCTATTCAAATTCAATATCATTATTCAAATTCCGTTTCTAGTGGCACAAATCTCAGCCTGTACTCTGTCTTCACTTTAACTGAGAGAGGCTGAGTAAAGCAGGGATGGAGATGCAGGGAAGCTAACAGTCTGGTTGTTTTTTTTAAATGTAAGGTTTCATTGAAAATATTCGGGCCCACGTCGGCGCCCCTTAGATTGAGGTGCTCCAAGCATTAGCCTATACTGCTTATTTCCAAAATAATATCTAGAATTTAGACATTGTGCTCCAACACTGATATATTTATATCAGTTTTCACTTGAGGACTTTTGATATCATCTGTGTTCACCTGCATTCAGAGGGAAGGTGGTTTGGGCCTTCTCTCAGCCGCTTTATCCCCATTTCCCTCGTTCCACAGAAAGCTCGGTTACCTGCAGTAAAAAGGTTTTAGCATTGAAGAAAGTCTGTGGCCATATCCTCATCGTTCAACAATCCCACACTGAACAGCTGGATCTGCTGCATTTGTAAACAGGACAGTAAAATCCCACACAGACGTCTGCGCTGATAACAATCATCAGAAGCAACAATGCTGTCATGCTCTGGTAATTCTCCACATCTACAGACAGATGTCAATGTGCCCTCCTTTCCTTTTCTCATTAATTCCTCATTGATGTCATTCTCTTGAGTCATTCCAAAACAAGAACAACAGCAGGTGTCCAGTAATGGCAGGCCTGCAGAATGAGTGGGAGGGGTCTGTACCAGGTGTGCAGCGATGGTAACAAACATGGAGCATGATAACCCTTCATTAAAGATTCCAAACTCTAGACGGCATCCATGACCTGGAAGTCTCCACGTCTACGTGCTAATCAATCTGCACTAATAACACATCCGTTCATTTGGCCTTCTTGTTGTCCTGCAGATAACAGGATGGTTTAAACTGACATTCTCTGAAGATGAAGTTGACTTTATGGGCAGTAAATCTCTCAGGACATGTCTGAGCCAAATACGTTACAATCGCTCCATTCACAGACGCTGGAATCCTTCCAGATCCACTCTCACCTTTCTGGGTGACTGATCTCCATGGATCTGAATGGAATACTGGATGTTCAGGCATCCATCATGAGGAGTACGTAGTAGTGCTTCGGTTTCTGACCCTAGCGACCTTTGACCTCTTGGTAAGGTTCTGCTGATTAAAAAAAAAAACTTTTCAGAACATTCTGTTAAATTGATCGGCACGGTGAGGAGGACGACCCTGGCCCTAGAACACGGGTGTCAAACTCAAGGCCCGGGGGCCAAACCCGGCCCGTGGTGCAGTCACGCCCGGCCCACCAGATCATATGATATTTTTATTCTAACTGGTCCACCAGTATGAGGTCTGCAAATTTCCTCCAGTGTGAAAATGTGAACTTAACCTGGATGATTTATAACATTAATGTTGAGTCATAAAAATTAGAAAAAGTAAAGAGTAAAAATAATTTGATAAAAAGTCAGAAACGTGGGGAAGAAATTAGTGTTTTCTCATCATCTCACAGTTATGATTGAAAGTTATGGTTTTGACTGTTTATTTCATATTTTTACTTTCCTCTTAGATTAATAATTTTAAATCTTTAACCCTATTTAGACCTTTAAAAATCATGATTGTGACTTTTATCTCACGTATTGATCGTTTTCAACCCCTATCTTTATCTTTTACCTCTTCTTTACCTTAAAAACTCATGATTTTTAATTTATTTCATATTTTGAAATCTGAAACTCATGATTTCGATATTTACCTCATATTTTAACTGTTAAAAATTGCGATTTTTGAATTTTATCTGAGTTTTTGACTTTTAAAATTCATGGTTTCAGTATTCTATCTCATATTTTGCCTTTCTATAACATTATTTTGACTTTAAATGTCATGTTTTTACCTTTTAAACTTATAAGTTTGACCTCTTATCTGTGATTTTGAGTTTTTAAATTATCATGTTCACTTCTTAGTTGCAAAATCATTTATCATCAGTGCCAAGTCTTTTATCCCCATAATTCATTTCTGGTGAAAATGAGGCTGACATTTTATGGTTAAATGTGGACCCCGTTAGGCCCTCAGGTTAGACCTGAATCCAGAATCCGGCCCCTGCTGTGACTGAGTCTGGCACCCCTGTCCTAGAATAACTCCTGAAACAGCTTCAGCTCTGCCTTCAACACTGAAACAAAACGGGACGTTTCCATGGCAACAGCCACAACACTTCATGTGTCAGAAACCATTTTCATGAAGGCATCAAACATGCATAATCTACTTCAGGGATCAAATTATTTTGTTAACAGATGAAGGAAGGAAACTGCAATAAAAG
Organism: Cheilinus undulatus; assembly: GCF_018320785.1. Classification (NCBI taxonomy): domain Eukaryota; kingdom Metazoa; phylum Chordata; class Actinopteri; order Labriformes; family Labridae; genus Cheilinus; species Cheilinus undulatus. Next base: position 56,740,051 of record NC_054866.1, on the reverse strand, counting down.
CAGCAGAGATAAAACATTCAGCTGTGTTTACCGTCCTATCAGTAGAGCCATCCATCACATCTGCTGAGAGAGAGAGTATTTATTTTTATGTGGGCTCGGGGTTTCCATGTCTGCTAATTTATGTCTTATTTCATCAGGTGGAACACTCTAAAACAATGGAACATCCCGATACATGTGGGCTGGTGAAAACATGACAGAGAAATCCCCTCTTATATTACATGTCTGACACGCAGTGTTTGTTTTTATTTTCCCTGCTGGCACGCTCAGAAACACACAGACTTCCATCACCAGAGCACAGTATTTCAGTTAACACAGCAGGTAGATACAAGGAAGGCCGCCTCGGTGATCTCAGCAACTCATCATTTTTAATTTTATTTCATATTTTGACATTTGAAACTCAAGATTTCGATCTTTACCTCATATTAAGACTGTTAAAAATCATGATTTTGAATTTTATCTGAGTTTTTGACTTTTAAAATTCATGGTTTCAGTATTCTGTCTCATATTTTGCCCTTTTAAAACATTATTTTAACACTGAATGTCATGTTTTTACCTTTTAAACTTATAAATTTGACTTTTTATCTCTTGAAAAGCTCTACATGCGCAGTCTCAGAGCTCTAACTCTCCAGCCTGTGTGGCTGAGAGTGGCTGCAGAGCTGACGGCTCCAAACAGATGGAAAAGCCTCTCTGTCTCCTCTTTGTCCACCTTTCCTCTTTTGTTGTATTGATTCGTTTATTTTTGGTTTCTACACAATCGCCGGCCTCTTGAGCGCGGAGAGACCTAGACATAATATGATGAGGGAGACGGCGTGGGACGGGACCTCCCAGGCGTGCTGCAGGGGGCCTGCTCCAGCTAGATGCCAGGAATGGCTCAAGGGTCCCAGCGGCACGAGCCTCCCACACTTAACAAGCGCCTCGCAGTTGTCCCTGGCCTTGACCCTGTCTCGTCTTAAGACACATTTGGAGCTCAGACAGGGGAGAGCCTGGGGGACGTGATCCATTACACTTTGTCATATGACAAGAATATCTCCAATAGGATATTTCATGACTTCTTTCCATGACATCAGGGATGTCAGACTCACTCACAGCAGGGGCCAGATTCTGGATTCAGGTCTAACCTGAGGGCCTAATGGGGTCAACGTTTCCCATAAGCCCTCAACTTCATCTTTACAAGTCAGGAAAAAAAGGGAAGAATAAAACACTGATGATCAATGAGCTTATGATGAAAACAGTCAAAAGATAAAATCCTGGTTTTTAACTGTTAAAGTACTAAATAAAATTCAAAATCATGACTTTAAAGGTCAAATATGACATCAAGTTTAAAAGTATATTTTTAAATGTCAAAGTAGGAGATAAAAATATTAAAATTTTGAACGGACAAGGTCAATATTTGGGATTAAAAAGAATATTTAGGAGTTGAAAAGGTCAACAGCTAAGAGAAAAAAATCAAAATCATGAGTTTAGAAGGTAAAAATATAAGATAACACAAAAAAATCAAAATTTTAAAGTTAAAAATATAAGATAAAATTCTAAATCATGAGTTTTTAATGTCAAAAAATGAGAATAGACTAAAAATACATAGTTATAAAGGCCCAAAGATGAGACAAAAATTTGAGATTTGAATTCAAAAAGGTTAATATTTGGGATAAAAATTCAAAATAAGGAGCTTAAAATGTTAAAAAGTAACATAAAATTCAAATTCATGAGTTAAAAATGTCAAAATATGACTTAAAAATTAAAATTGTGAATCTAAATGGTCAAAATTTGAGATAAAATTTAAAAGTATATTTTTTAAGGTCAAAGAAGGAGATAAAAAACATTAAATTTCTGAATGGAAAAGGTCAACAGCTGAGAAAAAAAATTAAATCAAGAGTTAAGAAAGTGAAAATATGAGAAAACATTAAAAATCAAGAGTTTTTAATGTCAAAATATGAGAAAAAAAATATAAATACTGAGTTTTAAAGACCCAAAGATGAGACAAAAATTTAAGATTTGAATTCAAAAAGGTTTATATTTGGGTTTAAAATTCAAAATAAGGAGCTGAAAATGTCAAAACTGTAAGATAAAATTCAAATTCATGAGTTTAAAATTTCAAAATATGACTTAAAAATTAAACTGGTGAAACTAAATGGTCAAAATATGAGATAAAAGTCAAAATCACGATTTCAAAAGGTCAAACATTAAAAAAAATTTAATGAAAGCAAAACTTTAAGTCAGAATTGTGAGATGCAAATTAGGAAATATGAAATGAAAACACAAATTATTTTTCCCACTCTCCTGACTTTCTATCAAATTACTTTAACTTTTTCTAATTCTAATGACTCAACAAAGACATCTGAAATCAACAGGATAAGTTCACTTTTTTATACGTTGAGGAAATCTGCAGACCCCAGACTGATGGGCCAGTCAGAACAGAGATATGAGATCATCTTGGGGGCCGGATTTAACTGTTCCAGAGGCCGGATTTGGCCCCCGGGCTTTAGTTTGACACCTGTGTTCTGAAACATGTTTAGCATGTAAAATCCAGGCGTTTAAACTTGATTAGCTACAGAACGCTTTGGCGTCGTGTCTGAAGAACAGTCGCACTTTGAATCTTCAGATTCTACATTTTTGGACTGAAGTCCTTTTTTTAGGCACCCAGCTCCACATGATCTGAGCAAATCCTCACACGCATGTGTTTTCTTTAAAAAGATTATCTGAAGAAGAAAACCAAGCATGTCTATCACCCGCAGACTCTCTAAGCTATGTAAAAACTGTCAATGTTTCTAGATCTGCTGACACTGTCTTTACAAACGTAACCCCAGTGACCTCTGCACAGACATCATGCATGAAAGGGTTAATCAGGCCCTGGCTTTCAGACTGAGTATAGAAGTTTCTGTCTAAAGAATGAACGTTTTAAACTTTAAATCTTGTAACCTCCTGTCTGTGTGCTGCTCAAGGGTTAAACCGTGTTAGTGCTGCTGCTGTTTTTATTCCTGCTGGTTTCTCTTCAGGCTTCTTCCTGGTGGAAGTTCTGGGGAGTTCTGTCAGGCAGGGGTGGACGTCTCAACTCAGGGCTTCTTGTTACAAGACATCAACAGCCTTAGTGAGTATCAAGGACACATTCCCTGGCTCCCTGTGGATGCTGGAGTCAGCAGTCTAAGCCACAGGTGTCAAACTAAGGCCCGGGGGCCAAATCTGGCCGTGGAACGACGATATCCAGCCCACCAGATCATATTTGTATTCTAAATGGCCCACCAGTATGAGGTCTGCAGATTTCCTCCAGTATAAAAATGTAAACTTAATCTTATAAGCCATGAAAATCTGAGTGATTTGTTTTTTTATTTCATATTTTCAATTTTGTATCTCAAGATTACGACTGAAACTTATGGATTTGACTTTTCATTTCGTACTTTGACCTTTTCAACTCAGGATCTGGACTTAGGGGTCACATTTTTACCTCCGCCAAGGAGGTCATGTGATCAGCAGGGTTTGTTTGTTTGTCAGCAACATAAAACTTAAAAAGTTATGGATGGATTATGATGAAGTTTTCAGGAAATGGCAGAAATGGCAGAAAGTTCTGATTAGATTCTGGGACTGATCCGGATCACCGTCTGGATCCAGGAATTTTTTAAGGATTCTGTGCTATTGGGAGACAGGGCTGATGGCGGACGTCTGCGCTCTCTGACTGCTTTTCTAGTTATCCTTTAGATTCCCAAATTGAAATTTTAGGTTGTATTTTCAGTTTTTCAACTCCTGACGTTGTGTTTTTAATCCCATATTTTGACTTTTGAAAACATGATATCAACTTTTTTCTCATATTTTACCATTTTGAATGAATAATTTTTACTTTTTATATCATATTTAAAATTAAAATTAAAAATTTGAATATAAGTTTTATTTTTAACTTGCTAAATCATCATTTTAAATTCTAGCTCATATGTAACCATTTTAAATGCCTAATTTTGTCTTTTTAATCCCATATTGTGACTTTTAAAAACATGATATCAATTTTTTTTCTCATATTTTGACATTTTATATTCATAGTTTTTACTTTTTATTTCATATTTTGACCTTTTACACTCCAAATTTGGAATTGGAGTTATATTTTTTAATTTTTAAGTCATCATTTTAAATTCTAGCTCATATGTAACCATTTTAAATTCCTAATTTTGTCTTTTTAATCCCATATTTTGACTTTTAAAAGCATGATTTTTTTTTCTCATATTTTGACATTTTAAATTCATAATTTTTCATTTTATATCATATTTTGACCTTTTACACTCCAAATTTTATATTCTAGCTCATATTTTGACATTTTCAACTCCTAATTTTGGCTTTTTAATCCCAAATTTTGACCTTTCACACTCCAAATTTTAATTTTAGGTCATATTTTTAACTTTTTAAGTCATGATTTTTAATTCTAGCTCTTATTTAACCATTTTAAACACCTAAGCTTGGCTTTTTAATTCCATATTTTGACTTTTAAAAACATGATATACATTTTTTTTCTCATATTTTGACATTTTAAATTCATATTTCATATTTTATATCGTATTTTGACCTTTTACACTCTAAATTTTATATTCTAGCTCATATTTTGACATTTTCAACTCCTAATTTTTGGCTTTTTAATCCCATATTTAACTTTTTAAAATATGATATCATTTTTTACTCATATTTTGACATTTTAAATTCATAATTTTTGGCTTTTTAATCCCACATTTTGACCTTTTACACTCCAAATTTTAATTTTAAGTCATATTTTTACCTTTTTAAGTCATCGTTTTGACATTTAAAACACCTAATTTTGGCCTATTAATCCCATATTTTGACTTTTAAAAACATGATTTTTTTTTTCTCATATTTTGACATTTTAAATTCATAATTTTTCATTTTATATCGTATTTTAATTTTTTACACTCCAAATTTTAAATTCTAGCTCATATTTTGACATTTTCAACTCCTAATTTTAGGCTTTTTAATCCCATATTTGGACCTATCAGACGCACAATTTAAAATTTTAAGTCATATTTTGACTTTTAAACTCATGATTTCAAATTCAATCCCATATTTTGACTTTTCAAACGTATGACTTCAACTTTCTTCTCATAAATTTTTCTCTTTTAAACATGATTTTTCTTTTCTTAATATCATGTTCTGACCTTTGAACTAATAAGTTGGAATTTTTATCTCAGATTTGAGCCTTTAAACCGATCATTTTTACTTTTTTGAATGTCCCAATCATTCATCATCAGTTCTGTTTTATCATATTTTATTACTGGTGAAATGAGGCTGACAGTTTAAGGTTAAATGACCCTGTTAGGCCCTCAGGTTAGACCCGAATCCAGAATCCGGCCCCTGCTGTGACTGAGTTTGACACCCCTGGCCTACAGAGTTCCAGGTTAGAAGGTTAACAGAGATTGTGGCGGTTTTATGAGCGGTCTCTTTTAGCAAATCCACCAAAAAAAGGTGCAAGGCTAAAGAATCAACTTCACTGAGTCAGTGCTGAACCAAAGATAGCTGCAGGACGTCTGACACTGATACAGTCAAGAGGAATGTACGGCAACGAGGCATGACTAATACGACTGTTTTCATTTTATAATGTTTTTAAGTCATAAAATATCAAACCCGTTCAAGCCCCAGCCTGACGGGCCCTCAGTCTCATAAAAGTTTCCACATTTATAGTGAAAAGAGGAAGAGATGTGCTCCGCTAATGTTTTTACTACTTCACTTTTACGAGTTGCCAAAATCATCATTCGGTATTATTTTTCTAACTGCAGGGGAATTCTGGAAACCTCAAATGAAAACATAAAGTTTATGATGGCTGCGCGGAATAAAGCCAGAAAACACGCATGACAACATAACAGCTGTGCCGGGACCGCCGCGCTTCAAGGACCCCATGTTGAAGTTTGTCACATGCTTTAAAACAAACATTTTCTTAAGCTATTAGGGGAATAATAGCATTAATCCACGCTGCTGACATGAATGTCTTCATATCCCAGCGCTGCCTCTAAAAGCTGAACCATTAGGAATAAACAGTCCACATACCGGCCGCTTAATGTGCTGGGAATGGGCCAAGTGTGGATTCCATGCAAACTGAGCTGCCCTGTCCACTACTGGCCTGGGAATAAAACAAAATGCCCCGCATGCATCATGTGACACTGAATTGTGCTTTGGAAAACGTGGCTTTTAATGTTTCCCTAATTGGGGGGCATTAATCAATCGTGCTCCATCAGCAGAGGCTAAGAGGGCCTGTAAGCATCTGCCCACCATCCAGCTCTCTGACCCAAGACCAGCTGGCTTCCAACCCACGCTCTCCTGCGAGAAATCTCCTCTGACTCCATCCGTCAAAGCGACATTAATGCTCTGTCTCCAGCAGCCCACTACTTGGACTGCGGTCGTGCTCCTAATTACCGTAGGCCTGCCAGAAGAAGGTGACCGCGGAGAGCGAAGCAACTGTATCAGCTCTCCCGCTCTGTCACTTACCATACATTTATACTCCATCAGGGACCGGGGGCTCTTTCAAGCCTGTCCGCTTCGGCTCGTGCATTCCACATACAAAGGGCGCGGAGTATCAGGGATCGGGGACAATGGCAACAACTGCACATCTAATTTAGCTCCATGTTTATCTCAAGTTTGTAATCAGATCCCCGACACAATGCAGGGGGCCACAGTGGAATGGTGATCAGGGAGCTATTGTTTTTCAAGCTAATTAGCCTCTGACCATGCCTCTGAATCCTCTGAGGTGTGCAATCACGGAGCTAAACGTAGCTAAAAGTGGCACACGTCCTCGCTACCATTAAACAAGCCTTACAAGTCAGTGGTATTCGGGGATGTGTTATATGACGGCCTAGTTCTCTGCTCATTACAATCCTCTGTCGAACATAGCCGAGGACTCTGGGAGCCCAGCGACCACACAGCAGTTGTTTTTGCTCTAATGTGCTCCATTTATCTGTTGTGCTGCCAGCTCACATTGTGTAGCCTCCAACCGACACTGGGACTAAGCTCTGTAGATTAGAGCAAACTCCTGTGACGACATTCGACTTCTCCAACCTGTGTGTGAATAACAGTTTTACACCGGGAGACTCCAGTTCTCCTGATGTGAAACAAATGAATTATTATTCAACCCTCAGGGACATTTTTGTCCATTTGGTCTAATCTTTCCTCTTTCTCTGCTCGCTATGTTGGCTGTGTTAGAGTTATGCTCCAGTTTTTTCTAACAACCTTTCTTTCTCTGCAAATTTTGGAATTCAAATTTCAATGTCTCTAACAGGTCAGAGGAATACTGAAACAATTTTATCACCTTTAGAGCCATGAAGGACAAAAATGTCCACTTCCAAAAGGCTGCTCTAAAAACTGAACAGATTGATGATTTTTTTTTCCGCTTTTTTTTTTTTGGAAAAATCTCTTAAACAACTTCAGCTGTGCTCAAAACAACCAAACATTCAATCATATTGAGGATTTTAACCCTTTAAATGCCAGTTTAATTACTTCAAGTCAAGGTTGTTTTTTTATGAAAAAACATTAAAAAAAAGTGAAATCTTCCTTTGACCAAATGTCGGATGGCTGGGTCGTTATTTCTAAATCCAGTTTGGACATGTTCAGGATTAGCCAAAATACTGACTTTGATGCATTTTTAGTTTTTGTGTAGCATCTGATTTAAAATTTACTACCCTTTAAAGCCATTAAGGACAAAAACGTCCACTTACAAAAACGACAATAAAATAGTATACATTCATATTTTTTCCTGCTTTTTTTGGTCAGACCTTTTGATCAACTTCAGTTCTGATCAAAACATTCAAATATGAAATAATTATTGGGATTTTAACCCTTTGAATGCCAGTCAATGGGATGCTTTTGTCCAAAAGTGACTCGAGAGGATAGTACATTTTAAATCAGATGCGTCACAAAAACTAAAAATTAGTGGTGAGACTCGATTAAAAACAATAATCTAATTAATTAGAGGCTTTGTAATTAATTAATCTCAATTAATCACATATTTGACACAAGAAGCAACATTTTTCCATTGAAATGAGTTTTGGTGTGTGACTGAATCAATGAATAGACATAAATGAGCTTAAACAACAAAATCGTGTTGATTTTCATCACTGAGCGTTAACGTAAAGCGCGATATGAATAAGGAATATTATGACTGCATTGTTTGAAATTTTCTCTCTGCATGGCAGCTCATTATTTGGGTCAGACTATCTGTAGCACCGCTTCTAGCCCCTTAGCCCCTTATCTTCTACCACTGAGAGTGGTCGACAGTCCACTGCAATCCATTGTGCCAGTGAGTTTGTTAATTGGTCAGTCGTGGACTTACTCATTCTGGCTCTGAGCCCAGTCATCTTGTGGAGTGTGGATTGGCGACACCGCCTGCTTTAACTAGGAACGTTGTCTGTGCTAGCTGCAGCATGTTTGGCATTGAGGCGGCAGCGGAGGCCAGAAGAGCTCTGCTGACAGGCAAATTCTTTCTTGCACAATTTGCACACAACTATGCTTTTATCCAGGTGTCCATCTGGTACTTTTTTAAAACTAAACCCAGCAACGACTTCTCATCGGTTTCCGTGGTGTCCTGTGCATCAGTATTACAGGTATACTGGGAACTCGTGCAATGAGAAATGTTCCGCGCTGTTTGGAGTGCAAAAATGAATTGAGATTAAATGCGTTATTTTTTTGTCGCGTTATTTTTTCTGTAATTAATTATTCTTAATTAACGCGATAAAGTCCCAGCCCTACTAATAGTGCATCAAAGTAAATATTTTGGCTAATCACTGCCACACCCAAGACTGATTTAAAAAAAAAAAAAAAACACCCCAAGCCCCCCCAACATCAGTGATCTGGAAAATTATTATTTTTACATGTTTTTTTTTTTTTTAGAAAAAATTTGACCATCCTGTAATCAAACTGGTATTTAAAGGGTTAAAATCCCAATAATTATTTCATATTTGAATGTTTTGATCAGAACTGAAGTTGATCAAAAGATCTGACCAAAAAAAGCAGGAAAAAATATGAATGTATACTATTTTATTGTCGTTTTTGTAAGTGGACGTTTTTGTCCTTAATGGCTTTAAAGGGTAGTAAATTTTAAATCAGATGCTACACAAAAACTAAAAATGCATCAAAGTCAGTATTTTGGCTAATCCTGAACATGTCCAAACTGGATTTAGAAATAACGACCCAGCCATCCAACATTTGGTTAAAGGAAGATTTCACTTTTTTCCTTTTTTTTTCAATGAAAAAACAACCTTGACTTGAAGTAATCAAACTGGCATTTAAAGGGTTAAAATCCTCAATATGATTGAATGTTTGGTAGTTTTGAGCACAGCTGAAGTTGTTTCAGAGATTTATGCAAAAAAAGCTGGAAAAAATCATCAATCTGTTCAGTTTTTAGAGCAGTTTTTTTGGAAGTGGACATTTTTGCCCTTAACGGCTTTAAAGGGGCGTAAACTAAAATGATGCCTGAGGGTCAAACACACTGAGAGCTGCATACAGACCAGTTCAGTACATCTTAGTTACTGGTCCTCACTGTTGATCGAAACGTTCAGCACCCAGGGTGGGAATGTTACAGCTAGAGAAAGCAAGAGTTCCAAAGCAGCCTTGTGGAAACAACCTTTGACCTGAGAGCATTAGCCCCTGACCCACAACAGGTGGAGACGGTGTCTTTCCAGCCAGTCGGACCAAGTGTCAGCCACTTTCTAGCATCTACTCCCAGGTCTGTGGACAAATATTATCATTTCACTGAGGTCTACTCAGACAAACATGGAGTGGACTGCATGTGAGGTCTGGTAGCACATGTTACTATCGGTGTTAAAGCTGTGTCTGGACGTAGGAGAGGTCCTGAGGTGACTGGATGTGGAAAACACGCCAAGCACCTGTTTTTCACTCCCAAATCTCCACAAAACAGAGAAGCTGGTGAGAACTGCAGAGGAAGAGGGAAGCAGATTTAATGCAGCATCACAGACGGAGGCATTGGTAGCTAAACTTCAGAATCACACAGCTCTTTGTGAGCTGAGCTTTTTATTGGTAGAGAGGTGCCGACGCGTCCAAACAAGCGACATCAGTGCAGGAGCAGCGGAGTCAGAGTCAAACTCCTGAGGATGAAGACTGCAGCTGTGTGTTTGTAGCACACTAGTTGTCATGGTTTCGGGTTTTGTTGTGTTCATTTTCAGGTTTCTTGTGCTCCTTGTGTTTGATTTTCCCAGCGTTCCCAGTTTAGTTTCTGGTTGTGTCATTTCATAATCCTCGTCCCTCCATGTGTTCCTTGTTCTCCTGTTCAGTGTTTTGTAGTTTTCCTCTGGCTTTCTTCCTGCCCCCGTGTTTTCCCTCCTCCTCCTGTGTCTCGTTTCCCTCACCTGTGCCACTGGCCTCACCTGTCTCCCTGTCTGTTTAGTTTCTGTGTCTCTGTGTCTGGGTCAGTTTGTCTGTGGATCCTCTCAGCGTCTGCAGCGTTCCTCCAGATCAGTCGGTGAGCTTCAGGTTTCCTGTTGTTTTCTGTTTTTTTTTAACCTTTTTGTGATTTTTGATTTTGTAGGGGTTTAGGTGTTATTTCTTGCCATCATGGGCGTAACACAGGCGGGAAAAAGGTACTGATACCCTGGGCCCACAGTAGGAGGGCCCTAAAGTCTGTTTTTATTGGTTTTTCTTTGTAATTAGTCTCATTATTGAACCAAAAGCATCTAAATCACATGTGGCTCTTTAATGTCTTAATCTGAAATATTATTCCCCCACAAAACCTTTATAAAGGGAAACTATGACTTCAGAAATTATCCACTGCAGGTCACATTCATCAGTTTGAATCCTTATTTACAATTTTTCAACCATTTTTCCCCTTGTTTTGCCACTTCTAATCTATTTTTACTGCTTTTAGCCCACTTTTGCCATTTCTTTTTGCCACTTTTTGCCCATTTTTTCCTCTTCTATCCCACTTTGTCCACCAATTTTACCTCTTTTATCCTGCTTTTTGCTATTTGCAGTTCTTTTCCCATTTTGGCCACTTTTTGCCCATTTAAGCCGGCTTTTACTATTAAATGCCTTTGTTTTCAGCATTCTTGCCCATTTACGTCACTTTTACCCTCATTTTTTAGCCATGTTTTTGCTGTTTTTAGACATTTTTTTGCCACTTGTAACTCATTTTGGGGTAACTTCTCACCTTTTCTGCCACTTTTTCTCCCAGTTTTTCCACTTTCACCCACTTTTTGCCATTTGATGCCTACTTTGCCCTGTTTAGCCGCTGTTCGACCATTATTTGCCACCTTTAACTTGTTTTTATTGCCACTTCATCAGTTTTTGCCACTTTTCACCTCTTAGATTGTGGCTCTTGCAAAGGCATTTTTCAACAGTTTGGCTCTTTGGTTGAGTAACGCTGATCTAAATGAATCGGTCAACAGACTGAAATTTATATCAAATAGATTAAATAAAATACTGGGGGCCTGCTCCTCTTTTAAAATTGTCCTAATGGTATAGTCCAGCCAGCCTAAATGATGCAGGTATATTCAGTTTAACCACAGTAAAAACCTGCTCTTATACTGGGAACTTAGGGTTCAGAAAAACATTTAAATGCAGCGATATTTGAAAAAACAACACACCCTGTGTCGCTTGGCTAGCCGGTGGGGGGGGGGACTGTGTAATATTCCTTCTGGGGGTCTAAAATCCCTAGCTACCCCCCTGATTGTCATTATTAGTTATTGAAGAGTTTTTTGTGCTTTTATATTTACGTCCTTCCTTTGGTTGAGTTTTTCTTCACAACACTTCCTCATGGCAGTGTGAGTCGAGTCACCAAGTCCCCATTACCCATGTTTGAGTCCTAGACTAGTCCTAATGCCTAAAACAGAGCCACATTATTTTAAACTATTTATCATTTTAGAGTTATTCCAGCTTCACTGATGTGTTTTATAAACTCTTCAACTTTTATTTTTAAGGATTAAAGGAGCTCTTTATCATTGATTTTTATTGATATTGATACTCTTATTAATACCCTTAATGGCTGCACTCTTCATCGATAATATTACTTATCTTAACAGGAGTATACGAGTGAAAAAATGAGACAAGAATGTATTTAAGTGAAGTCATGCTCCACCTCAGTGATACTCAGTGTCATACTCTTTTATGGCTAAATTTGAAACTTTATTCCTCCAGAAAACCATAAAAAGGAAACACTGGCCTCAGAGTCACATTAGGGGAGAGTGGGGTGAGTTGTGGCAGTTTTTACTCAAAGTGACTTTAAAGTGAGGCTTAACTTAAGTTTGTACATATATTTCAGGATGTGGTGCATCCCTGGGAACAATAACTTTAAACCTGAAATAAACTCTAAGAAAAACAGCTTTCAGAAAAAAAAGTGGTCTCGTGGCACAACTTGCCCGGGTCGGGGTAAGTTGTGCCTTTGGGGAGAATACTTTGGGGTAAATTGTGCCAGTCATTACTGAAGCTGTTCTTGGCCCCTCTTTGCTGGGGTCTAGGTGTGTAGGTCTCGGTGGTGGTTGTGTGGATTTGTTTGGTTTGTGTGTCTGGGTGTGCGGGTCTGGGTGAGCGGGTGTGTGGGTTAGGGTCTAGGTCTGTTGGTCTGGGATTTGTGTCTCTGGGTGTGCGGGTCTGGGTTTGTGGGTGTGCCACTGGCACAACTTAACCCAGGCCCTTTGGCACAAATCCCCCCAGCCCCACCATCATGAAAAACTAGCATGATCCAGCGGATTAGAGCTAACATCATGCTAACCCTACAGACCTGCTGAAGCACTGAAACACGTGAAATGTTTTCAAACTTGTCTAGAATTGTTCAGACACAACAATCAAAAAACTTTGATTAGTTTGACTTTTTTAACATTTCTTAAGCTAAAATGTGCGTACCTCTCATGCCATGTGTCCCTCTTTTATGCTGGATGAGTAAAATGGATGGCTCTTCAAAAATATGTGGTCACATGACCAGTTTCTTCTATGGTTTACTTTTTCCATTGGAGTCTGGACACAGAAATGTGTTAGCATGGTGGGGCCACTTTATTAACCTCACCTCGATATTATAGCGAGTAAAACCTATCTGATGATGGTTAACATATGCTCAGTGACTGGGTATGCTTAAATGGCTAGTTGATGACTGACAAGGCAAATGGCCAATCAGATTTCAGGGGGCCCAAGTCAGCTCTGGGACATCATTGGTGCTGCTGTAATCCATTAGGGCATTATAAAACAAGACATCGTATCATTTGGTTGCAAATATTTTTAATATTTATAGTGTTGTCTCGATTTAGTCCTGAAAAAAAAACAGCTACAAGTCCTCGTCAAAATGTTTGGTTACAGTATTAGCTGCCTGGTTTTGAAACTAAGAAGAAGAATACAGTGTAGCACAAGCTTCATGCTCTATTGAGGACCATGTTTCATTCAATTTAAAGAACTTTAGGGGTCCAATCAAAAATGGGCCACAGGCCACATTTGGCCCCCTGGGCCATAGTTTGGACACCCCTGAATTATGGGAAAAAACACTAGGCACTGATGATACGTGATGTTGTGATTAAAAACAGTCAAATTATCAATTTAAAGGCTCAGAATCTGAGATGAAAAGTCGAAATCACGCTTTTAAAAGGCAAATATATGAGATAGTAAAAAAAAAAGGTCAAAATGTGAAATCTTACACTGTGAAGATCAAAATATAAGATCAAATCTGAAGCCATGGGTTAAAGGTATAAATATGAGATGAAATGTTAAATTCTGATTCTAAAAGTTAAAGAATAAGGGATTAAAATCAAGGTTAGGAGTTTAAAATGTCAAAATATAAATTAAGCTTTAAAAGTTTGACTCTAAAAGGTCAAAATATGAAATAAAATTTGAAATGATGAGTTTAAAAGGTTTAAATTTGTTATAAAATTCAAAATAATTAATTTTAAAGGAAAAAAATATGAGATACATTTTTAATTATGAGTGTAAAAAACTTAAGAAATAAGGGATAAAAAGTCAAATTTGGGTCAAAATATAAATCACAATTTAAAATTGATGATCTGAAAGGTCAAAATATGAAATAAAAAGTCAAAATCATGAATTTAAAAGGTAAGATTATGAAATACTGACTTTTAAAGGTCAAAATATGAATTTGATCCTGCGAATTAATAAACATTTCTCCTTTAAGATGACTGCATTTATTCTGATTTCTCGCTAAAAACTGAAATTCTGATTTTGTCAGTGACTCTCTCTGTTACCCAGACTCGCCCGCTCCTCCTCTCTCTCTCCTCTGGTTGTTTTAACAGTGGAGAAAAATCACAGAATCTGAGCGTCTGTTCATGTTCAAGATGTTTATCTCTTCACAGTAAAATCTTAGAGAGCAAAACGTACGATCTGTGGCCCCTCCATGGGGATGCCTGGCCGTCCCTCTTGTTGAGCACGATGGCAGGTGAGCGCACATGCAGGTGAACACACCTGCTGGGAGCTGTTGTGGTGGTGGGCGGGGGGGTTACACACAAAAACAACAACAAAATCTATTACTGGCTAAAACAGTTTTTATGGGGAAAAAAGTTGGAGTCCTCCTCTTCAACTCGAGTCCTAATGCAGTTAAAGCTCGAGTCCGAGTCATCAGCGCTGGAGTAGATTCAAGTCACGAGTCCTCCAAATCAGGAGTCCGAGTCCTGGACTCCAGTACCTCATGGTGACACCGTCTGATCCTGGCTGTAGTCTGCACACAGGAGACCGTTCATGAATCCACAACAAACCCTGAAGACAGCCTCTGAGACCCAGGATTATTTAGAGCAGCGTTACTCAAAGAGCCGAACTGTTGAAAAACACAACTGCCACAATCGAAGAGGTGAAAAGCTGCAATTAAAATAAGTTAAAGGTGGCAAAAATGGTCAAAAAGCAGCAAACACTGGGAGAAAAGTGGCAAAAATGAGTTACAGGTGGCAAAAATGTGGACAAAAATGAGTGAAAGTGACTAAAATGGGCAAAAATCAGAAGAAAAAGCATGAAGCAAAAAGCATGAAAGAGTGGCAAAAACGGGAAATTAGTGGCATTTGATTGCAAAAGGCAGCTTAAATGAGCCATAGTGGCAAAAATGGGTTGGAAGTGACCAAATAATGAGTTAAAAGTGGCAAAAACATGGCAAAAAATGAGAGAAAAGCGACTAAAATGGGAAATTAGTGGCATTTAATTGCAAAATGCAACTGAGATTGGCGAGAAATGTTGCAAAAAGCAGGATAAAAGTGTCAAAGGGAGAAAAGTAGCAAAAAGTAGTGGCGAAAATGGGCTTAAAGCAGCAAACACTGGGAGAAAAGTGGCAAAAATGGTCAAAGAGTGGCAAAAATGAGTTGCAGGTGTCAAACATGGTCCAAAAGTGGCAAAAACACAGAGAAAAAATTGTGACAGGTGACTAAAATTGGCAAAAATCAGAAAAAAAGGTGGGAAATATGGGCAAAAGGTGGCTTTAATTGCAAAAGGCAGCTTAAATGGGCGAAAAGTGGCTGTGCAAAAAAGGGAGAAAAGTAACAAAAAGAAGTGGCAAAAATGGGCCTAAAGTGGCAAACATGAGTGAAAAGTGGCAAAAATATCAGTTACAGGTGTCAAAAATGGTCCAAAAGCAAAACATGCAAAAACATGGAGAAAAATGTGTGAAAAGTGACTGAAATTGGCAAAAATCAGAGGAAAAAGCATGAAGCAAAAAGCATGAAAGAGTGGCAAAATGGGAAATTAGTGGCATTTAATTGCAAAAGGCAGCTTAAATGAGGGAAGAGTGGCCAACAAGGGGCAAAAAAATTGCAAAAAAAAAAAAACTGGTTAAAAGTGTCAAAAATGAGCTAAAAGCAGTAAAAATGGAAATAAAGTAGCAAAAATTTGCAAATAACAGCAATGGAAATATGCAGACAAAAAGTAGAATAGAATTAAATTGGACAGTTTAAGCCTTCTGTGTCAGTGTGGGAAACAAACTGATTAATGTGACTTGCATTGGCTAATTTCTGAGGTAAAATGTCCCTTTTCTAAGGTTTTTGGGGGGATAATATTTAAATGTAGACATAAAAGAGCCAAAAATCATCACATGTGGCTCTAGAGCCTCAGGTTGAGTATCACTGCTTTAGACTAAAACAGTGCAGAAGAGTGCAGTGCACAGGTTTTAGTCATTTAACCAGGAATACTGAGTCTTAAACTGACATGAAATGATCATTTCCCACAGCTGAGTCAGTCCTAATGCCTTTAGCTTATCCATACAATTATTTAGAATAAATCACTATCAAACGTACGCTGTTAAATATAAATGCATCACTCATGATGAAGTGTAGCTCTCTGTCACCTGCATGCATGTTTGTGGAGAGCAGACAGAAGTCTGGTAGCTTTAATAACGATATTTTAAAGGCAGCATCCATAAAAGCACAGCAGAAACTCTCAGAGATGGTGCAGAATGGCTCATTTCGAGCTCATGTGCAGCAGTGTTCCCTCCCTCCCCTTGTTACTGCAGTTTCTAATGCCGTTGAAGCCGAACCCTTTAAGGAAAACACAGCCACCTTTTTCAGGTGAGGTACTGATTCTTTTCCAGATCTCTGGGGCCTTACGTCCCATGGACAGCGTGCAGTTTTATACCAGTAATGTGGCGAGGAGGCCCAGAGTGCTCTGTTGGCTGCGGCCCAAAGAGACAATCTTTGATCTGCAACTGTGTAGTTCTCGGGGCCAGGCGGCTTCGTGGTCTGCTGGGGGGGGGCAGTGATGCCACTCCCTCCCAAAAAGGTGGCAGCGGTCTTCCTCTGTTCTTCCCTCATCACGAGGAGAATGCACACAAGTGGCCCTCCGAGACCCTCCCTGACGCGGCTCTCAATGGCAAACGAGTTTTAATGGAGAGGTCAGACAGAGTTCCTGACCGACGGGGCCGAGGGCCAGGTGGCACATCACAGCGTCCCTATGTGCAGCTATCCCCAGAATGCGACACCGTGGCGTCGGCGAGTTTGCCTCTGATCAGCGAGGGGGGGGGGGGCTGGCGTGATAGCATCACCAAATGCTACGGGGTCTGTGGCACAGGCCGGTGCTGCCAGCTCTGACTGGACTTTGTGTTAGCAGAACGGAGACGTTTGTCCCCAAATGACTGGGTGAAAATAATAAAAACCTTCTAGATGTGATTCTGATTTCTGCTGTTTTTCTTCACACTGAAGTAAAACCAAATAAACGTGATTAAAGCAACGATGGGGGACAACGTCTGTGTCGACTTTGGTGGACTAAATAATAATCTGATCCCTGCTGATCTCACCTCCTGCACATGTGTGGTTCAGTCCTGAAGACCTCGTCTTAGACAAACCCTTACTCCTTCTGAAACTGTGCTGAAAACTCAGAAGAACTAAAACACCGAACTGATGCCATTTCAGACCGTGTAGAAGATAAAATATCATCTCAGAGGGTTTTAATTTTAAAACTCTGTTTATATTCTACAGAGAGAAGCGTCATGGTTGGGGAGCTTATCTAAGACTAAGGATCGGAGCTGTGGCTGCTCAGCAGACCTCTTTGAGGCTTCATTATTGAACATTCTGAGTCAACTCTGACTATGTGGTCTGCTCTATAATCCAACTGTGCTGAATTTCTGCGGACCACACGTAGAGTAAGTCCAAGCTCCTACGCTGCAAATTATCTGGTGCTTACCAAGATTTAAAAACTTTGATTAAGAAGTTACAGAGAGATGATCTTGTTTTAAGAGTTCATTTATGGGCTGAGATTTGTGCCACTAGAAACGGAATTTGAAAAGCATGATTTGAATTTAATGTTTTGAAACTGAATTTATTTGCTTTGAAATTGAATTTTTTTCACTTGAGCATTCAGCTCTATATATTCCTTAATTTCAAAACTAAAAAGTTCAGTTTCAGTTCAGCGTGGCGCACCGTTTACGTCATCCACCTCCGTGAGGAAGAGTAATCGAGCTCAGATTCTCACCTGAGCGGGACTGCTGAAAATACAAGAAGAAGAAGAAGAAGTGAGCAGAGCTGGCTATATTCCCATATAGAGTTGAATGCTCGAGTGGATAAAATTCAATTTCAAAGCAAAAAAAATCCATTTCAAAACATTAAATTCAAATTCAATATCATTATTCAAATTCAGTTTCTAGTGGCACAAATCTCAGCCCATACTTACTTCTTATTTTTACTGTGTAACTTTACAGTATAAGCTTAAATCAAGCATGATCATATCTTTATCATCTCAATTAGTCAGGAAGTCCTTAAACTAAGTAAATAACTGTTAAAATGAGCTCCATTAGTTCTCTCCCCCACAGTCTCATTAAATAGATCTGGTTTTAAGATTTAGTACCAAACTGAAGCTGTTTTTTTTTTAACCCTTCTGCCCTCCTCGGGCATCTTTGCCCATTTTTCTCAACTTTTTTTTTTTTTTAATTTGTGATCATTTTGTCAGTTTTACAGCTTGTGGCATGAATTTTTACAGGAACTTTTCTTTTTCGTTACGTTTTTGAAATCCAACATGTTTTACTCTTAAATGTCATTCCTACTCTCAGTGAATTTACTACCCTCTGGACACCTTCAAGGCAAAAATGTACACGTGTAAAAAACTGCTATTAAATCAGCATACATCAATATTTTTTCTACTTTTTTTCATAAATCTCTTTAACAACTTCAGACCTGCTCAAAACTACCAAACATTCAATCATTTTCAAGATTTTAACCCTTTAAATGCCAGTTTGATTATTTGAAATATTTTAGTTTTTACTAAAAAAAAAACCAAAAAGTGAATTATTTTCCATAAAATGAATAGTGGAAAGAAGGGGCTTTGGTGCTGATGAGAGTCTTGAATGAGTCAAAGATTAGCAACAAAACTGATTTGATTGCGCTTGTATTTTTTATGTAGTGCCAGCTTTAACATTAGGGCACCCTCTGGACACCTTTGAGGCAAAAACGTACCTGTTAAAAAAAAAATCTGCCATTAAATCAGCATACGTCGATATTTTTTCTACTTTTTTTCAGAAATCTCTTTAACAACTTCAGACCTGCTCAAAACTACCAAACATTCAATAATTCTCAGAATTTTAACTCTTTGAACTCACACAAAAACTCTCCATAATATATATTTTTTCTTTCTGTTTGTTTTTCTTTTTTTTAAATTGTATTATTTTGAAGACTGGTGATTGCATAATTGTTGAATGAATGTTTATGTAATGTTTTTATTTGTGTCAGACCCCAGGAAGACTAGCTTTTGTCTTGACAAAAGCTAATGGGGATCCCAATAAACAAACAAACAAACAAACAAACAAACAAATACAACGGGCAAAAATAGAAGAATGTGGTGCATGGTCCTACAATGAGGAAATGCTTGAATCTGGTGGAATACGGTAAAAATGTCAAATTTCACTAGATTTCTTCACATTGAAATGCTGACATTAAAGAATGCATGATTTTATACTGCAGTGACAGTGAGATTATTAAATAATTCACTTTTTGTGTTTTTGCAGTGAAATATGAAATATTTCAAATAATCAAACTGGCATTTCAAGGGTTAAGATCTTGAAAATGATTGATTGTTTGGTAGTTTTGAGCAGGTCTGAAGTTGTTAAAGAGATTTTTGAAAAAAAAAGTAGAAAAAATATTGATGTATGCTGATTTAATGGCGGTTTTTCAGTACATGTACGTTTTTGTCTTGGCGGTGTCCAGAGTAAATCTGAGGAGGGCAGGGGGGTTAAGAGTCACACAAAAAGCACCAACAGAAAACAGGATTGCTCGCTATTCCACGTTTTCTCTGGTATTTGCTTAAATCCCTCACCGGGTTGATCTTAGCTCTAATCTTCACTTTACAGACGCCTGAATTAAGAAAAATACTTCAACTGAAAAATGCTGATGTAGAACTGAGATGGTCTAGAGATAACAGCATTATTTTAGTTTTTATTCTTCCTTTTTTTCTTTGTCTTGTCTTCCGTTGGCATTAAGAACATATTTTTTATATGATGATTGCCGTTTGCTCTGCTGTGTTAAAGTTCTGTTAAAAAGTCTGTTTGAGCCATAAAAAGGTCTTGAATGTCGTCAGACTGATTCTGAGAATGTGCAGCAGCCCTGACTCTGCTGATTGTGCTGACAGTTTCATAAATGCTGACAGTTAGCGTTCTTCCATCCTGGTTGTGATTTCAGCAGAAACATTCAGAAGTATGGTCTAAAAATATGGACTGGTTTCAAGTTTTATGCTTTAGTTTTAACATGGATTTAGACTGGGGCTGCATGGTGGTGCAGAGGTTAGTGCTGCTGCCTCACAGTCAGAAGGTCCCTGGTTTGATTCCTGGTCAGGGTCTTTCTGTTTGTCTAGCCTCCCCATGCACACATGGGCTCCCTCCAAGCTCCTCCCACCACCAAAAACATGCTCGTTAGGTTGAATATTAGAAATATATTCAAGGATACTTCACTGACCTTTAGAAAGTTCAGTTTTAAGCAATCTCAGCTGAAACCAGCATTTCTGCCTATTTTAATTCTTTTGAAGGGTTCTGCTGACTCACTTATCTCAGGTTTAACAATCTTATCTCAAGATTATCTCACTGCACCGACAGATCATTTCACTCGATTTGAGAAGATTCAGACTAGAATCAAGTTTTTTTTCTTAAATCTAGACAGACTGTTTTTGCAGTGTAACTGAGAGATGAAGCTTCCATTTATCCCAGGTTTAGCCGGCATGACGTGAAATATTTCAGGATTTTTAGTTTTTATGTTTTGAGCTCAATGATTACAGCTTATCAAGAAGACTCAAACCCCACAGAAATGTCCACCTCTGACAGGTATGTTCACTTCCTGTTCCAGTGAGAATCAACTGGAGGCCCGGGGGCCACATCAGGCCCCCCACAGCCTCCCCCCGATAATCCCCCAGAGGATTTCTAAGTTCACAGAATTTGAGAGGGCAGAAATATGGCACGCTAGTTTCACTTTTTATTCTCTAAAGCAAACCTCCAACCTAGCGCCCTATCAGACAGGAACACACTCTGTAATTTAACACACACTTGTTCTTGTTATCTCGAGGAAAGTTGCCAAATAAGCTCCACATAAGGCTGTATGAGAGTCCCTCCTCTGAGAATCTTCACAGATCCTTTTCCTGCATGTGTTTTTAGCCAATCAGAACACAGCATACTAACGTCAAGCTCAGTGATAGGCCCCTGGCTGCATTAGGGTGACAGGGTTGGATCTCATTGTTAAAGGCTAAAAGTAAAAATAAGAAAACTTTAATTAGACTAAAATATAGATTTTATTCCAGTTTATTTCAATGTCTGGCCCCCAAGCTGCCCTATTCCATTAGGCAGGGGTCAACGTCCCGAGACACTGAGATGGGTCTCCAGACGCCTTAAAAAGACTAAGAATATCTTTAAAATTATACTGTTGCCACTTTACACCAATTTTAACACATTTTTGCCACCAGAAAATCAATTTCTTGTCAGTTTTAAACCCTTTCCACCTCTTTTTTCTGCCTGTTTTTGCCACTTCTAAACCAAATCTTACCACTTTCTGTTGCTCTGTTGACCCATTAATGCCACTATTATCCCCTCTTTACCATGTTTTATGCCACATTTTACAATGTCATATGCCAATTTCTGCCTATTTCTGCCTCAGCTAACTCCTTTCTGCAAGTTTATATCAATTTTCATCCCATTTCACTAAATTTCCACCTATTTCTGCCATTCAACCAGATTTCAACCACTTTAACCCCCTTCATATGCCGATTTTTGCCACTTTAACCGATTTTTGCAACTTTAACCCTTTACCTACTGAGCCGGCGCCAGCGCTGTGTTTTATATGTCCAGAGTATTATTACCATAATTCTGTCAAAGTTTGTCCGATCAGAAAAATTCCAATGGTGTTGGAAAGCTGAGAATTGTGGGCATGCACACATATATGGTTCATTACGGTACTCACAACCATATGACCTGGGCATTCATAGCAAAACACCAGAAGTATCACGAGACCGCTACATGGATTCTCAACACTGTTACTCCTCCAAAGTTTGCTCAATCTAAAAAATTCCAACGCTGACAGAGAGCTGAGAATCTGTGCTTTCTGCCAATATATGATGTGTGGTATATATATTACGGTAATGTCGAACAGCACTGAAAACAGCAGCTTTGGCAGAAGACGAGTGAGAAAGGAGAGTGAAGGAAGAGAGTAAAAGGAGAGCGAGCGAGAGTGGTGTTTAGTTTTCTAAAAATAGCGTTAGATAGTGGCATTGGTGCGTGTCTGTCATGTGCAATAACAATATGTTACTGAGAATGTTGAGAATGCATTTTTCCACCTTTATTTGCACTAATTGTCATCTATGTATATAGTTATCTTTTGCACTGTGTTTCGCACACCCAGAGTCCTAGACTCCAAAAATGACTGCTGATTGTTCTAAACATGTATAGGTTCACATTTCAAATGTCAAATCAAAACTTCATGAGCAATAACAACATTTCCTCTCATAAAAGCCATGAAAAACAAATCTGTTTTTGTGTTTTTCTTCTTTTAAACTGCTGACAATTCCATATAATGTGCAATAATCATTAACCAGATGTTGAAAAGTCAAGTTCAAGTACTCCTGGGAAAAGGGACCAAAGCTCTCAGACTCAGGGCATTTCCTGACTATTTTACAGCCAGAATAACAAAATATGTCCAAATAGACATTCTAGACTCAGTAGGTAAAGGGTTAACCAATTTTTGCCATTATTTTGTTTTTGTTTTTCTTTGCCACTTTTATCTAATTTTTGGCAGTCTTAACCATTTCTGCTACTTTTAAAATCCAATTTCACCACCTCTTACCATATTTTTTTGATGAGTGGTTATGATTCGGTTTAAATATAAAATACCACAGCTTAACTTCACAGTGGACCATGATTTTGCTGGCCCCCAGTCTGGCTGGGCCCCAGAAAGCTCTCCCCTTTATCCCCCTTATCCTTGTCTCCACGTGACTATTCTAGAGTGTTCATGGCTGTGTTCAGCCACCTGCAGGTCCAGTGGGGGTCCCCGGTCTCTGGTCTCTTATTGTGGGGGTCACGATCCCCACCTGCCCACAGTGAGGCCAGCACTAGTTGCTGGTTTTCTGACTGTGGTGTTACTGTGCTGGACTGGTCAGCCAACTAGTCAACTGGCAGCCCGGGGGCCATGTCAGGCCCCCCAGAGCTTCCTGGCCGGCCCCCAGAAGATCATTAAATTAGTGAATAAGAAGATGTGGTTTTAAGAGTATCCTTTGGCTTTAAATGTCTGCAGCTGTTAAATCCATTCCACAAACAATTAATACTGAAATAGTTTCAGAACGACTTTACAGTTGTTCAGTTTTTACAGAAATTTATTGTCATAATTAGGAGATATTTAAAAAGGGTTAAGGTTGGCAGAAGTGCTGCAAAAATGACAGATAAAGTGGTGAAAAGGGGTTAAAGAGTAGCAAAAACGGGTGATAAATGGCAAAAAGGGTTGTGGAGTAGCACAAAGGGACAAAAAATGGCAGGCAAAGTTGTGGAAAGAGGTTAAATGGTAAAAATGCAAAAATGGTAAAAGATTAAAAAAAGGAACAGGTATCTAAAATTGATTATAAAAGTCAAAAAACAGTGCAAAAAGTCATGAATTTAGGTTAAAAAGTGGCATAAATAGAAGAAAAGTGGCAAAAATTAATAAAAGAGAGACACAAAGGGGATAAAACATGCAGGAAAAGTGGTTCAAAAGGGGTTAAAATAGGGGTTAAAAGTGTCCAAAATGGGTTCACATTGGTGCTAAATGACAGTTAGGGAGGGCCCGTTCCCTGGGATTCTCAGAGCCCAGCCAATACTGTCGTCAGGCCTGTCTCCTTTTGGCCTGCTGCAAAATAGAAAAGAGGGATTGATCTCACCATTAATGACTAGAAATGCCTTGTTTTGAAAGAAAATACAAATACTACTACAATAATATTTCAATCAGACCAAAATACTTCTTCAATTTTTGTGTATTTGAAAGTCCAGCCCCCAGAGTTTCTGTTGAGACTAAATCTGGCCCTGTACAAATTTGCATAAAGACTGACAGACTTCTAAAAAACTAAATTTATTTTTTTTTAAATGGCCTAATTAATACAGAATGGCTTGATTCTTTTTTTCCCTTCAAATTTTTTTTCCTGTGAGATTAGTGCTAATTGCAGAAACTGAAGCTGCCACTAGGGGGCGATTGCAATATTTTGGCTCTATATTTCTGGGGCTGGCATGTTGTCATCACTGGATTAAATGCTAAAATGCTGTGCTGTGATTGGTGGGAAACTGTCAGGAAGCCAGTCTATTGAGGTGGCAGGAAAAACTGAGCTCTCAAAGTGCCTAAAGTGGAACGCTGACATGGAGAACAGCCGCTTTAATCAAGAATGAAGTCATCACATTCACTAATGACTGACAGGTGGCTCAATCATTAAGACAACATTTAAAGCCTTCTGGGATTTTTTTAAATACCAAACCCTAAATACCACGACATATTTTTCCTCCGCACATTTTCTGATTTTAAAATCTTCTGGGGGGCGGTCAATGCAGAGAAAGCCTTTGACCCTTTAGAGTGGGCTTACCTGTTTAAAGTATTAGAAATGTATGGATTCCCAGAAGAAATAATAATAATAATAATACTGCCCAGGTTTATGTTAATGAGACTCTTTCAAAGATATTTGGTTTACAACGATGCATAAGACAGGGTTGCCCTTCATCCCCGTCATTATTTGCTTTGGCAATCGAACCCTTAGCCCAGAAAATTAGACAGACACAAGAAATTACAGGTGTAAAGGTAAGGAAAGGAGAATGTAAACTGAGTCTATTCGCAGATGATTTAATGTTATATTTAACTAATCTAAAGACATCTCTCTCAAAAGTAAAAGAACTCATTGAGGACTGCTCTAAAATATCAGGTTATAAGATGAATATTGAAAAAAACAGAACTAAGGCAAATTAACAAAGAACAGTGTAGTATCTCAAAAGATTTTGAACATTTTCAATGGAAAAAAAAAGTATTTAGGCTGCAGTATTAGTCCTGATCAAACAATGCTTTATAAAGAAAATTTCAAGTCTTTGATTAATGAATTAACATGTAGTCTTGATAGGTGGACAGAATTGCCTGTTAACTTAATTGGAAGAATAAACTTATTTAAAATGATATGGTTACCCAAATTCCTTTCCATTTTTCAAACATTACCTCTCATCCCTCCAAAACAGTTTTTCACGTGAATCAATACTTTACTTTCCCAAATTTAGAGTTTTGTTGCTACGCCTTTACAGACGTTTTACATTGATCGAATAATTAATGATGCCAATGAAGACCCTTAGAAAGGCAGAGAAAGTGACCAATTAAAACCTCACAACTTATTTACCTCTCTGTTTATAAAACAGAAAATAAAAGTGCCCAACTTTGTTATAAATAGCACCTTAAAATCATGGCAGAAAATTAAAACTATACTAGCAGTGGAACATAGTATACCCAAGAAAACAAAGATCTGGAATAATCCATCAATAAAACTCCAAAACAGGGAACTGAACTGGGACAGTGAGAGGAAGAAAGGTATTCAGTACCTCTCAGACATAACTGAAAATAATAATGTTCTTTCATTTGTAAACTTTGAGTTAAAATATGACCGAGTCCCAGGACCCTTTGAGGAGTTTTTGGTTAAAGGCGGAAAAAAGAAACAACTAATGGGAACTGTATACAACATGCTGCTGAAGGACCTGAAGACCTTCAATTTAATGATGCGAGCACAAACTGGAAGAAATGAGTATATCTCACCAATAGCATTACTGGAAATGAGAACCTATGTTTAATACAATACAAACTCATGACAAGAATATACTACACAAGAGATAAAATTCATAGTTTCTATCCAAACTCCTCTGATCAGTGTGGATCTCCTGACTCCCTTATGCACTCATTCTGGTCATGTGTTAAAGTGATGAAAGTGTGGAACGAGATTCAAGACTGGACGCGTTATATGTGAGAAACAAACTCACTTCTCAGCTGCACTCTGCATCCTCCAGAATGCTGAGGCAATCCACCGTCCGTGGGGATGGTGGATTCTGTTCTCTGCCTTAGATTATAAGAAGTTAGTTTTAAAACACTGGGAAAAAACTGAGGCTCCTTCTCTATGTGCTTGGAAAGGATTGATGAGATATTACTTGACAATAGAAGAGACCCTAGCTGAAGATAACAATAAGGTGAAACAATTTAATGATGTATGGAAACAGATTCATGAAGCATTATGAAATATGAATTATTGAAACATTAAATTTTACAACTACGGGGTAAAGGGGGGATCAGCAGAGAACACAGGACAGGGACCGGTGTTATGTGTTGTGTGTATGTGTGTATGAGGATATGTACAGGTGTACAGGGTGATTCTTGTTGGGGGGGGGGGGGGTGAGACTGCATGAGTGGTATATGGATTTAAATGCTGTAAATGTTCACTGTGTGTTTTGTGTTGGTGTATAAATGTTTCATGTTATTCTGACACCGCTATAGAAGAATGCAGATTGTGTAGTATTGTTATGTTGTCATGTTTTGCTATTGTACTGTTCAGAAAAAGGCTACGTACCCTGTGGTGGGAAGCATGAAAATTAATAATAAATAATTGTATTAAAAAAAATTTAAAAAATCTTCTGGGGGCCGGATGGGAGGCTGTGGTGGGCCTGATGTGGCCCCCGGGCCTCCAGTTGGTGACCACTGCCATAGAGGACCTGGGTCTCTGTAGTCCCCTCTCTGTCGTTGTTCTTCACAGTAGTTCTGATTTGCGTCTCTGTTGTATTTAAACGTTAACATACAGTCTGGTGGAAATGGTGCCCCAAACAAAGAAATAGTCCATAAATGTTTCTATTTAAACACTTTGATTTATTACTGGTGAGATAAATTATAATCATATTCTTAGATACTGGACTTTCTTTAATTTCACTTCGCTCACATCAGAAGAAAAAATGCCTGATTTATTGACGGTTTCATTCTGTGAAAGTCCCACTAAGGGAACTTGATATTGCTCATGTAAAAGCAGGACTTTACTCCAAACCCTCAGAGGAAGGCTCAGCTTTAGATGTTTTTTAACGTCAGTGTTCTCCTCTATTTGTGCTTTAAATCAAAGATTGTGACCGAGGTGAAGCACGTTAGCCTGACAGGTTTAAAGCAGGGAACCAGTGAGCACAGACGTCAGCATGCTGTGTGGCTGTTAGCAGTGAATCAGCAGCGCCATCTACTGGCTACACACGTGTTTCACTGCTTTAGAGACCTGACCACACTGTGCTGAATGCAGTCTTTGTTTTTCAGCTGCTTTCTTCCTCCGGCTGATTAAGACTCACCTGTCAACAGAACGGGCATCATCTCAGGCGTCAGAGACCCTCGGCGTCGCTCCTTCACTCATTCCTCTTCACTCTCACGGAGCCGCGTCCCTTCTGGAGAGGAGGACAGGGACTAATTAGGCCGCGTACGGCCCACAAAGTGGCTCTGTCATCTAGTGGCCATTGAAGAGAACAAACAGTCCCTTGCCACTCTCAGCTGTTCAGAAGATATTAGAAAAACATTTTGAAACAGCAGCTGTCTTGTGGTTTTCAGTGCACAATCCTCTAAAACCACAAGCCTAGCAGTGTAGCAGCTTATGTGTCTGCCTCCAGTCAGCAGATAATGAAACCAGAGCCTATTGTAGAGAACGGACCAATAAAAGCTGTGAGGATGACACTTTCCACATTTATCTGCAACCAAATAGCCTGTTAATGACCTGCTATAGCAGTTATTTTCTTATTTTAGTGTGTAACTTTACAGTATAATCTTAAATCAAGCATATCTGTATCATCTCAATTAGTCAGGAAGTCCTTAAGTTAAATAAATAACTGTTAAAATAAGCTTCATTAGTTCTCAGCCACAGTCTCATTAAATAGATCTGGTTAAACTCAAGCTGTTTGATTTAGGAATCACACAAAAAGCTTCAACAAAAAATGCAACTTATTGAGCAGGATACTTCTGACTTCAAACACCTTAAAACAAAGTTGGAAAGAAATGGTACAGCCTGATTTCAGTAGAAACATTAGAATATATGGTCTAGAAATATGGTTGTAAGTTTTATGGTTTAGTTTTAACATGATTTAGACTTATTTCAAGATGAACCAACTTGTTTTAAAGGTCACGTATTTTACCCTTTTAAGACAAGTTTATATTGTTCTCAGAGGTCCCCTAAACATGCCTGTGAAGTTTGTTTCTGAAAAAAACTCTCCAGATGTCTAAAAACCCCTCTGTGTCAGCGCTGCTCAGACCCAGCCGTTTCTGTTTGTGACCTTAAATGGTAATTAGCTGTATACTCCGCCCCTGACCACGCCCCCCTCAGGAAATGTATGCAGCACTCCTGACGTTACAGACACTTTTATCCAAAGTTTAGCACTTAACTGGGATTTGAACCATCACTCTCCCAGACCGTAGTCGGCAGGGTCACCCACTGAGCTATCCAGCGTCTCAGCTGGTAGCTGAGAGGAGGATCAGAGGTGGGGTGAGATCGACCCGCCATTGCAGAACGGCCGCATTCATACAGAACGGCGTTGTGGAACGAAGGCGTAACAGACACGGAAAAAAGAGGCAGTGTGAAAGTAGCTATAGAAAGGCCTGAAAAAGTGATTTTTACAGAAGAGGACAGCTTAATCATACTTTACTAATATTAAGTTGTTGGTTTTTTTACTAAATTTGATAATATTTATGATATTATTATAGTTTTTCAGCTTAATTTTTCTAAAAGCAAGAAATTAAAGAAATTAATTGGTTCATATTTACTATATTTCACTTTTGTTTTGGCTGTAGACGTTCAGTTTTTAAGCAATCTCAGCGTAAAACCAGCATTTTCTGCATTTAAATGTATTTCTGAACCACAAGTTCCCAATATAAGAGCAGTTTCTTACTATGGTTAAATTGAATTTACATGCATCATTTAGGGTTGCTGGGCTATACCATTAGGACAATTTTAAAAGAGGAGCAGGGCCCCCAGTATTTTATTTTAATCTATTTGATATAAATTTCAGTCTGTTGACCGATTCATTTAGATCAGCGTTACTCAACCAAAGAGCCAAACTGTTGAAAAATGCCTTTGCAAGAGCCACAATCTAAGAGGTGAAAAGTGGTAAAAACTGATTAAATGGCAACGAAAACAAGTTAGAGGTGGCAAATAATGGTCAAACAGGGGCAAAAAAGGGGCAACAAGGGGCAAAGTAGGCATCAAATGGCAAAAAGTGGGTGAAAAGTGGAAAAACAGGGAGAAAAAGTGGCAACAAATGGCGAGAAGTTACCCCAAAATGAGTAAAATAATACCTAAAAACAGAAAAAACATGGCAAAAAATGAGTGTAAAAGTGACTTAAATTGGCAAGAATGCTGAAAAAAGCATTTTATGGCAAAAGGCGGCTTAAATGGGCAAAAATTGCAAATGGCAAAACGCAGTATAAACGAGGCAAATACTGGTGAATGAATGGGATAGAGTAGTAAAAATGGGCAAAAAGTGGCAAAAACAAATGGCAAAAGTGGGCTGAAAGCAATTAAAAAAGGATGAAAAGTGCCAAAAAAAAGGGGAAAAAATGGTAAAAAAAAAAAAAAAAATTGTAAATACGAATTCAAACTGATGAATTCGACCTGCAACGGTTAATTTCTGAAGTCTTAGTTTCCCGTAATGGTTTTCTAATAATCTACAATAATATTTCAGATAAAGACATTAAAGAGCCACATGGTGAGTAAGACTGATTTAGATGCTTTTGATTCAATAATGACACTAATTACAGAGAGAAAAAAAAAAGACAGACTTCAGGGCCCCTCTCTACTGTGGGCCCGGGTACCCTTTACCCCCCTGTGCTACACCCATGGTTCTAATCACAAGCAGCTGTAGATGTCGCAGGTAAACGGTGGAAATAGCTGTGATCTGGGATCTCCAGCTAACGCTAGCGCTTTGCTCACACTTACTGGCTAGCAGTGTCTCAACACTACATGCAAATGTGCTCATTTACATATGAAAGGAGGAAATGTTTGCACAGATCCTTATTTGAAATTGCTCCCTAAACAGATCTGTAATTAATGATAAAAATATGCACGGTGGATAAGGATTGGTTCCACACATGCCCAGAAACCCTTCTGAAGTAGCTCGTTAACATAACGTGCATAGCAACTGAAAAGCATGTTGATGGCACCTTCTCTTTGTCAATATGTCCAATTAAAGCAGCAGCCAGACGCTGATTCCTCTTTATAATGTTCCATGAAATCTTCAAACACTGGCTGCATGTTTTCCTCCCACACAGACAGGACATGTGTCTTTGTTCATTGGAGATGTGACTGTGTGTTCACACATCAGTCTACTTTCAATGACAGGATACAGCTCAGCCTATGAACGCAGCAGCGACTGTCGCCGCTCGCTCTGGAATCATGGTTAGTGTGGAAGACAGAGCCGGTTACACGCTGATATCTCCTTTCATTGGACTAAACCGTTGTAATTAGTGTAAACAGATGCGCAGCCTGATTTTACACCTGCAACATTTAGCTAGTAATGCACACCTCCCAACAGGCTCATTCTCCCATTTATCTAGTCAGGATGCAGTGTTCATTTGCACACTGTGTGCTTATTAAATACACAATTGCATGGCTAAACCCCCCTTGAAGGCTAATCCTCAGAAATTAGTAGAGGTGTGCAAGTCACAGACGAGGCGGTTCTAAGAGCTGGCTCTTTTATGTGAAGCTCAATC
This sequence comes from Cheilinus undulatus, assembly GCF_018320785.1. Taxonomy (NCBI): domain Eukaryota; kingdom Metazoa; phylum Chordata; class Actinopteri; order Labriformes; family Labridae; genus Cheilinus; species Cheilinus undulatus. Next base: position 56,709,449 of record NC_054866.1, on the reverse strand, counting down.
CTGTTTGAGAGAGGATTTCCTTCTTCTGTTGGTTAATAGAAAGAATGAAGGGATGATCTTTTCTCCACAGACTCACCGAGCACTGAGGACACGTACTGCAGAGAGTAGCAGGGATGTTTAGTGCCAGTGAGAAGGTTTATGTGGCCTCACTTATATGAGATTATCATGATCATGATTTATTTATTTTTGGCTTTTTTGTGCCTTTACTTGATATGATAGAGCCAGAAACAGGGACGAGACCAGGGGAGAGACATGCGGTAAGAGCCTCAAGCTTGATTTGAACCCGAGCCGTCTGCGTACATGGGGCACGCCTTAAACCACCAGGCCACCTGCACCCAGATGAATTTATTTTTTAACAGAAAGTATGATTCATACGTAGCCCGGAAAGTGACTTTTTTTTATACGCACATGCAATTTAGTATCTCGTACGTGCAATTTAGTATCTCGTACATGCAATTTAGTATCTCGTACGTGTGATTTCTTAGTATCCCGCATGTGCAATTTAGTATCGCACACATGTGATTTAGTATCTCATAAGTGTGTTTTATTCGTATCTTGTATGTGCGATTTCATAGCATCTCGCACGTACGATTTAGTGTCTCGTGAGTGCATTTTATTATCTCGTGGGTGCATTTTATTCGTATCTCGTACGTGCAATTTCTCAGTATCTCGTCCGTGCGATTTAGTATCTCATCCCTGTGATTTCTTAGTATCTCGTACGTGTGATGTAATATCTTGTACATGCGTTTTATTATCTTGTGTGTGCGTTTTATTCATATCTCTTACTTGCAATTTCTCAGTATCTCGCGCGCATTTTATTTGCATGCAGATACTGAGAAATCACACGTACGAGATACTAAATCACATGTGCGAGATACTAAACCGCACATACGAGATACTAAATCACATGTACGAGATACTAAATCACATGTATGAGATACTAAATCACATGTATGAGATACTAAATCACATGTATGAGATACTAAATCACATGTATGAGATACTAAATCACATGTATGAGATACTAAATCACACGTGTGAGATACTAAATCGCACATACGAGATACTAAATCACATGTACGAGATACTAAATCACATGTATGAGATACTAAATCACATGTATGAGATACTAAATCACACGTGTGAGATACTAAATCGCAAATACGAGATACTAAATCACATGTATGAGATACTAAATCACATGTATGAGATACTAAATCGCACATACGAGATACTAAATCACATGTACAAGATACTAAATTACATGTACGAGATACTAAATCACATGTATGAGATACTAAATCACATGTACAAGATACTAAATCACATGTATGAGATACTAAATCGCACATACGAGATACTAAATCACATGTACGAGATACTAAATCACATGTACAAGATACTAAATCACATGTACGAGATACTAAATCACATGTATGAGATACTAAATCACATGTACGAGATACTAAATCGCAAATACGAGATACTAAATCACATGTATGAGATACTAAATCACATGTACGAGATACTAAATCACATGTACAAGATACTAAATCACATGTACGAGATACTAAATCACATGTATGAGATACTAAATCACATGTACAAGATACTAAATCACATGTATGAGATACTAAATCACATGTACGAGATACTAAATCACATGTATGAGATACTAAATCACATGTACGAGATACTAAATCACATGTACAAGATACTAAATCACATGTACAAGATACTAAATCACATGTATGAGATACTAAATCACATGTACGAGATACTAAATCACATGTACGAGATACTAAATCACATGTATGAGATACTAAATCACATGTACAAGATACTAAATCACATGTATGAGATACTAAATCACATGTACAAGATACTAAATCACATGTATGAGATACTAAATCACATGTACAAGATACTAAATCACATGTATGAGATACTAAATCACATGTACGAGATACTAAATCACACGTACGAGATACTAAATCACACGTGTGAGATACTAAATCGCACATACGAGATACTAAATCACACGTGTGAGATACTAAATCACATGTACGAGATACTAAATCGCATGTACAAGATACTAAATCACATGTATGAGATACTAAATCACATGTACGAGATACTAAATCACACGTACGAGATACTAAATCACACGTGTGAGATACTAAATCGCAAATACGAGATACTAAATCGCATGTACAAGATACTAAATCACATGTATGAGATACTAAATCACATGTACGAGATACTAAATCACGTACGAGATACTAAATCACACGTGTGAGATACTAAATCGCACATACGAGATACTAAATCACACGTGTGAGATACTAAATCACATGTACGAGATACTAAATCACATGTACGAGATACTAAATCACACGTGTGAGATACTAAATCACATGTACGAGATACTAAATCACATGTATGAGATACTAAATTCCATGTATGAGATACTAAATCACACGTGTGAGATACTAAATCACATGTACGAGATACTAAATCACATGTATGAGATACTAAATTCCATGTATGAGATACTAAATCACACGTGTGAGATACTAAATCACATGTACGAGATACTAAATCACATGTATGAGATACTAAATCACACGTGTGAGATACTAAATCACATGTACGAGATACTAAATCACATGTATGAGATACTAAATCACATGTATGAGATACTAAATCACACGTGTGAGATACTAAATCGCACATACGAGATACTAAATCACACGTGTGAGATACTAAATCACATGTACGAGATACTAAATCACATGTACGAGATACTAAATCACACGTGTGAGATACTAAATCACATGTACGAGATACTAAATCACATGTATGAGATACTAAATTCCATGTATGAGATACTAAATCACACGTGTGAGATACTAAATCACATGTACGAGATACTAAATCACATGTATGAGATACTAAATTCCATGTATGAGATACTAAATCACACGTGTGAGATACTAAATCACATGTACGAGATACTAAATCACATGTACGAGATACTAAATCACATGTACGAGATACTAAATCACATGTACGAGATACTAAATCACACGTGTGAGATACTAAATTCCATGTATGAGATACTAAATCACACGTGTGAGATACTAAATCACATGTACGAGATACTAAATCACATGTATGAGATACTAAATTCCATGTATGAGATACTAAATCACACGTGTGAGATACTAAATCCCATGTACGAGATACTAAATCACATGTATGAGATACTAAATCACATGTACGAGATACTAAATCACATGTACGAGATACTAAATCACATGTATGAGATACTAAATTCCATGTATGAGATACTAAATCACACGTGTGAGATACTAAATCACATGTACGAGATACTAAATCACATGTATGAGATACTAAATCACACGTGTGAGATACTAAATCACATGTACGAGATACTAAATCACATGTATGAGATACTAAATCACACGTGTGAGATACTAAATCACATGTACGAGATACTAAATCACATGTACGAGATACTAAATCACATGTATGAGATACTAAATCACATGTATGAGATACTAAATCACACGTGTGAGATACTAAATCGCAAATACGAGATACTAAATCACATGTATGAGATACTAAATCACATGTATGAGATACTAAATCGCACATACGAGATACTAAATCACATGTACAAGATACTAAATTACATGTACGAGATACTAAATCACATGTATGAGATACTAAATCACATGTACAAGATACTAAATCACATGTATGAGATACTAAATCGCACATACGAGATACTAAATCACATGTACGAGATACTAAATCACATGTACAAGATACTAAATCACATGTACGAGATACTAAATCACATGTATGAGATACTAAATCACATGTATGAGATACTAAATCGCAAATACGAGATACTAAATCACATGTATGAGATACTAAATCACATGTACGAGATACTAAATCACATGTACAAGATACTAAATCACATGTACGAGATACTAAATCACATGTATGAGATACTAAATCACATGTACAAGATACTAAATCACATGTATGAGATACTAAATCACATGTACGAGATACTAAATCACATGTACAAGATACTAAATCACATGTACGAGATACTAAATCACATGTACAAGATACTAAATCACATGTACGAGATACTAAATCACATGTACAAGATACTAAATCACATGTACGAGATACTAAATCACATGTACAAGATACTAAATCACATGTACGAGATACTAAATCACATGTATGAGATACTAAATCACATGTACAAGATACTAAATCACATGTATGAGATACTAAATCACATGTACGAGATACTAAATCACATGTATGAGATACTAAATCACATGTACGAGATACTAAATCACATGTACAAGATACTAAATCACATGTACAAGATACTAAATCACATGTATGAGATACTAAATCACATGTACGAGATACTAAATCACATGTACGAGATACTAAATCACATGTATGAGATACTAAATCACATGTACAAGATACTAAATCACATGTATGAGATACTAAATCACATGTACAAGATACTAAATCACATGTATGAGATACTAAATCACATGTACAAGATACTAAATCACATGTATGAGATACTAAATCACATGTACGAGATACTAAATCACACGTACGAGATACTAAATCACACGTGTGAGATACTAAATCGCACATACGAGATACTAAATCACACGTGTGAGATACTAAATCACATGTACGAGATACTAAATCGCATGTACAAGATACTAAATCACATGTATGAGATACTAAATCACATGTACGAGATACTAAATCACACGTACGAGATACTAAATCACACGTGTGAGATACTAAATCGCAAATACGAGATACTAAATCGCATGTACAAGATACTAAATCACATGTATGAGATACTAAATCACATGTACGAGATACTAAATCACACGTACGAGATACTAAATCACACGTGTGAGATACTAAATCGCACATACGAGATACTAAATCACACGTGTGAGATACTAAATCACATGTACGAGATACTAAATCACATGTACGAGATACTAAATCACACGTGTGAGATACTAAATCACATGTACGAGATACTAAATCACATGTATGAGATACTAAATTCCATGTATGAGATACTAAATCACACGTGTGAGATACTAAATCACATGTACGAGATACTAAATCACATGTATGAGATACTAAATTCCATGTATGAGATACTAAATCACACGTGTGAGATACTAAATCACATGTACGAGATACTAAATCACATGTATGAGATACTAAATCACACGTGTGAGATACTAAATCACATGTACGAGATACTAAATCACATGTATGAGATACTAAATCACATGTATGAGATACTAAATCACACGTGTGAGATACTAAATCGCACATACGAGATACTAAATCACACGTGTGAGATACTAAATCACATGTACGAGATACTAAATCACATGTACGAGATACTAAATCACACGTGTGAGATACTAAATCACATGTACGAGATACTAAATCACATGTATGAGATACTAAATTCCATGTATGAGATACTAAATCACACGTGTGAGATACTAAATCACATGTACGAGATACTAAATCACATGTATGAGATACTAAATCACATGTATGAGATACTAAATCACATGTACGAGATACTAAATCACATGTATGAGATACTAAATTCCATGTGCGTATTAAAAAAAAAACGTTCATGTCACCTTTGATAGATTCATGATCCTCTCGATCAGAAAAGAAGAGGCAGAATTCTTATCGGACCATTCTCAGTATGTTGATGTGGTACACAACACTCAGCAACAGTGCTGCTGTTGAATGCAGCCTCTCACTCGCCCCCTCCCTCTTCACTCCCATAAAGCCAGCTTAGGCCCCGTCCATACGGAGACGAATTCAGGTGTATACGCAAAAGTTTTTGTCGTATTGGCATTTCATCCACATGAACGACTACTGCTTTGTCTTCGCGAGGACGGCTACCCGCATTTTTCTTGAAACGATTACGTCACACACAGCGTAGCTCCCTTAAGGCGCCTGTGCGAGTCCGGCTAAAACAACAATAGCGGACTACAGAGTTGTGTTCATGCTGCAGAAGCTACTGAGCTTGTTATGGCTTTTACAGAAAAATCTGATGCTCCTTTACCACCACCGCGAAACACACACACCAGATGTTCTTGGAGTTCATGGAGTGATGGAGCCTGTGAGACCCCTCTGGTCCTACTTTGGATTCAGTGGTTGCCCAGTTAACCTTGATTCACCTTTTATTATTTTGGTTGTCTTTTGTGATTTGAGTGATTTGATTTTCTTTTATTATTTTTTTTTTGGGGGGGGTGTTGCCTTTATTTTGTGTGAACAGGTGAGGAGAAACAGGACACATGAGGAGAGAGGGAGAAGGAGGGCCTATAGCCTCTGTGTATGGGTGCCTGGGTTGCATCTTTTATTTGGTTTAATTGTTTTTTCTTTTCTTTCAGAATGTGTGTCACTTAGTCAGGAGGCCAGGCTCCTGGGCTGAGGACCCTCCACCTATTTAGAGCAGAAGTACCCTAGTTTGCTTTGTGTGCCTCGCTGCATCATGGGAGAGTAAATGCTAGCACCCCTTACTTTCTCTAGTATAGTCTACCTCTCCACTAGTGGCATTCGCTTCACTTAGTTTGGTTTATTTTCAGTTCAGGGCTGTTAGCGGTATTATTACAGAAGTGTTTCAACATTTTATTCTCCCTTATTATTATTATTATTATTATTAGTAGTAGTAGTAGTAGTAGTAGGTCATATTATTTTTATTATTATTATATTATGATTTTTGTAACTACTATTATTCCCTCATATCTTAAAGTTACTTTTAAAATGCTTCAATTCACTGTAAATTATTTTATAGACTGTTATCTTCACATCATAACTTTGTTAATGTTAGTATCACAGTGATCATTGCTTTATCTTTTGACATTATTCCTAATTTTATTATCATTACTGATCATAGAGAAATACTGCCTCACTGCTATATCTGTGCTATACAACCAAATATTAAATGATTGGTTGAATTTTTTGTGCACCAACAGCAGAAAAATAAACCCAGAAAGTGAGTTTTCACCATTTTTCTGGCTGTTTTCAGGCTAATAGTGTAGATCCAGGTTCTGCTCTTTCCTGGGACCTCTACATCACCAGGACTGCCTCTGTGTCCTGACTCCTGAGGGTAACGGCTGATTTATTTCCCTCTTGAATCTCATCAGGAAGCGTTTGTTTAGATTTACCCTCACTGTCTGAGGAGCATACTGTCTTCAGTATACCATAGCCTACTGAACTGGAGCTTTACAGACAAAGATGGATGGATGGATACTGAATTAGATAAATAATAAACAGTATTTGTATAAATACATACCATAAGTTGATCGAGCTTATTCCATACTGAATACAGAATAAATGTAATAAGTCCATTTTTCTCCATAGGCAGGAATAAGCCATACATGTTTTCATTTCTCATCTTCTGTATTTAAAAGTGGACTCTGTGGGAGCTTTTCTCTCTCAAACAGGCTAACTGTCCAAAAGCAGCTTTCCTCTGAGGAATTATACAATCACTCTGGCAACAGATGCAGTACATCTGCTATCAGCTGTTTTCAGCCTAACAAAAGCAGCAGCAGGGATATGAAGCTAAAGCCAGTTCTGTAAGACTGAGAGAGCATCGCAGGATTACAGCGAGGAGAGCTGGACATTTACAAACGACTGAGAGGACATTATTAGAAAGGCTTTAGGCCAGGGGTGTTCAAAGTGTGTGAGAGTGAGCGTCCCCTAAGAGAAAGTGATTCATTCAGTGGACCCCCACCCACATAAAGATTCAGATTAAAAAACAACCACATTTTCAAACATTTATGTCTAATTTTAAATATTTTTAACATTTTTATATCTTTGATATTTTGGTCTGCAAATGTTCTTCAACATCCGTCTTTGCCAGGTAATCAGTTATTTGGTTTCAGAATTTATTGCCAATACTACCTGATTATTCTGCTCTGATAATCCTTAAAGCAGCGTTACTCAACCAAAGAGCCAAACTGTTGAAAAATACCTCTGAGAGAGCCACAATCTAAGAGGTGGAGCAAAAACAGCTTAAAGTAGCAATAAACATGAGTTAAGGATGGCAAAAATGGTCAAAAAGCAGCAAAAAAGGGGTGAAAATGGGGATTAAAAGTGAAAGAAAAAGATGGGTGAGAAGTGACAGGTGACAAAAACAAGGCAAAAAATGGGTAAAAAAAAGCAGTCAAGAGTGGCAAAAATGGGCAAAAAGTAGGAAAAAGGTGGTATTTAATGACAAAAGAATTCTTGAATGGGCAAAAAATGGCAAAAAAAAAAAAACAAAATGGTCAAATATGGCAAAAATTGGAAAAAAAATGCTATTTAATGACAAAAGGATGCTTAAATGGGCAAAAAAGGGCAAAAATTGAAAAAAAAAAAAATCCCAGAAAGGGCAAAAATTGGAAAAAAACAGTAAGAAAGGGCAAAAAGTGGGAAAAAAGTGGCAAAAAGAAGTGGCAAAATGGGCAAAAAGTAGGAAAAAGGTGCTATTTAATGACAAAAGGATGCTTAAAGGGGCAAAAAATGGCAAAAAAAAGGCACAAAGGGGCAAAAAAGTTTCCCTTTTTTCAGGTTTTCTGGCGGAATAATATTTAAAATGAAGACATCAAAGAGCCACTAATAATCACACGTTGAGTATCACTGCCTTAAAGTTACTATAAGTCCGTTCATTTTGCTCCATGCAGAAGTTAGCAAAGCAAATCACCTTTTTTCTGGTTTATGGGTCTGCGCCTCACCTGAAGTTCTGTGGCGCCCCCCAGTGGAGGCCCGCCTCACACTTTGAAAACTGCTGATTTAAGGGCTGAAACAGAGAAAGAGAAGCTGAAAGTGAACCTTTAAATACGGATCATTTCTAATTTGAACGTGTGTGCAGACTAAAATACCCCACTTTTATTATCACAGTGATTTTATTTCACAGTTTTGCTAAGTTATATAGAACTTCATTTATACTGGGTGTTACTGCAAATATCCACAGTAGCCTGAATATAAATACAAGAATATTAGACGCCTCGTACCGCTGTCTACAAAAAGACTAATCGTGGTGGATTTGAATATATCAGGGGCTCTTGGGGACAGAAGTCAGGGTTGAAGTCTGCACACACAGTGATGATGCAGAGCTTGAGATCTGACCCAGAAAAGACTGACGCATTATTCAGGATCCTCTTGTATTATTTGTCTTTCACGTTCTGCCTGGTCAAAGGAGCCCCAGCATGAACCAGGCCAACGGAAACCCTCATACAAAACCAGGGGCTACTGAAAGCACATGGGAACACTTACCCTGACTACTCGCTCTCTGAGCAGTCAAAGGTTTTCTCCACAGCCATAGCGTAATAAAAACCCTGACCTTGATCATCCCCTCTGAAGCTCAGATAAAGAGCAGATCAAATGCAAGGAGCAAGGATTTCCTCTCCTTGCCTTTGCCCATCAAAGCAGGTCCTGAATCCTGATATGGTTAAACACTTAGGAAATATGGAATGAGTCCTTTTACAGCCTGCTATTAATCTTCATGAAAGCACAGCTTAGAAATGAGTGTTGCCTTTGTGGTGCTTTTATTAAACAGAACATGAGTCACAAAATACATCAGCGAAATACACAAGTGCTGTATAATAACAGCTCAGCAGCTCTTCAGCAGCCATGGCATTCACCATCAGGAGACCTGATCTGGTCAAAGTGGGATGGGAGGTCCCACTGATGTTCAGGGGGGTAGCTAGGGCTCTGAGGCCCCCAGGAAGAATATTACACAGGGCCCCCCTAACCAAGCAACAAATGTTGCATCGTTTTCACAGATATCTTTGCATTTAAATGTATTTCTGAACCACAAGTTCCCAATATAAGAGCAGTTTTTTACTATGGTTAAATTGAATTTACTTGCATCATTTAGGATTGCTGGGCTATACTATTAGGACAATTTTAAAGGAAGAACCAGAAGTGGCAAAAAAAAAAAAAAAAAAAAGTAAAAAAGTGTAAATAAGGATTCAAACTGATGAATGTGACCTGCAGTGGATAATTCCTGAAGTCATAGTTTCCCTGTATAAAGGTTTTTTGGGGGAATAATTTTTCAGATTAAGACATTAAAGAGCCACATGTGATTTAGATGCTTTTGGTTCAATAATGAGACTAATTACAAAGAAAAATCAATAAAAACAGACTCTAGGGCCCCTCCCTACTGTGGGCCCCCTGTGCTACACCCATGCTTATGTTACACTGTAGCTACAGAGAAAAATCTAACAGGAAGATGAAGGATATCCCCAAATATTTAACAGTTCATTTAAACAGCCTCATCTGACAGCAGAGCACCTTATGAATCAAGGACCACATCACTCCAGCTGAGGGTTTCAGGGTCCTATTTTATATAGACTGGGTTTCTTTTCCCCAGAAATAAATTATGACTCATTTTCTGCCTTGATATAAATAACTTAAAAATCCTTTCAAAGTAATTCTGAAAATAAACAACCTCCTTCGTTTGTATAATTCACACTGGACCCTGTTTTTGGGGACCAAAACCTAAATATGACTCTAACTATTCTTAGCATCCCAATAACTGAGCAGGTCCTGTAAAACAGCAGGGAAGTGTGGGAACATTTCAAACAGGCAAATGTGAGCTATGCCAGGACACTCAGCAACAGGTACAGAGCCTATAAAAAGTGTTGATCCTGTGGATCTTTGAACCTTTGATTGCTTTTATCAGTCAGAATTTGGCTTTTTTTAAACAAAAAATACAAAAAAACTTTTTAATGAGACAGTGAAAACAGAACTCTACAAAGCAAAGCCAGTTAAATGAAAATATGTAAAATAAGCCACTGCATAAATATTCACCTGCTTTAATGTGACTGAGCTGACCCAGCAGAGGCCCAGACAGTTGGTGGTAGTGGTCTCACAGTGAAATGGGGATCAGCTGAGGTCAGTGAGTGTCTCTCAGTGATTGTAGTAGAAAGACACCTGTGTCTGGAAGGTCCAGTCACTGGTTCATCAGGATTCCTGGCTACCACTACACCATCAAAGTAAAGGAACACTTAAAGCAACTCAGAGTTAAGGTTATTGAAAAGTCTAAGTCAGGGATGGAGACAGAAACATCTCCAAGTCTCTGAACATCCCCCAGAGTTCAGTTAAATCCATCATGAAGACTAGTGAGAGAGGACACCAAGACACCACTGTTGAAGAAAACTCAGATTCAGTCTGGACTAGAGTTCACCAGAAGGACTGTGGGAGACTCCATGGTCAAGAGGAAGAAAGGTCTTTGGTCTGATGAGACCAGAATGGACAAGACGCCAAACACTGACATCACCACAAACACACCATCCCCACTGCTGCATGGTGGTTGCAGCGTCACGCTGTGGGGATGCTTCTCAGCAGCATCACACTGTGGGGATGCTTCTCAGCAGCATCATACTGGGGGATGCTTCTCAGCAGCATCATACTGTGGGGATGCTTCTCAGCAGCATCATACTGGGGGATGCTTCTCAGCAGCATCATACTGTGGGGATGCTTCTCAGCAGCATCATACTGGGGGATGCTTCTCAGCAGAATCATACTGGGGGATGCTTCTCAGCAGCATCACACTGTGGGGATGCTTCTCAGCAGCATCACACTGTGGGGATGCTTCTCAGCAGTATCGTACTGGGTGATGTTTCTCAGCAGCATCATACTGGGGGATGCTTCTCAGCAGCATCATACTGTGGGGATGCTTCTCAGCAGCATCATACTGGGGGATGCTTCTCAGCAGAATCATACTGGGGGATGCTTCTCAGCAGCATCACACTGTGGGGATGCTTCTCAGCAGCATCACACTGTGGGGATGCTTCTCAGCAGTATCGTACTGGGTGATGTTTCTCAGCAGCATCATACTGTGGGGATGCTTCTCAGCAGTATCATACTGGGGGATGCTTCTCAGCAGCATCATACTGTGGGGATGCTTCTCAGCAGTATCATACTGGGGGATGCTTCTCAGCAGCATCATACTGTGGGGATGCTTCTCAGCAGCATCATACTGTGGGGATGCTTCTCAGCAGTATCATACTGTGGGGATGCTTCTCAGCAGCATCATACTGTGGGGATGCTTCTCAGCAGTATCATACTGTGGGGATGCTTCTCAGCAGCATCATACTGTGGGGATGCTTCTCAGCAGTATCGTACTGGGGGATGCTTCTCAGCAGCATCATACTGTGGGGATGCTTCTCAGCAGTATCATACTGGGGGATGCTTCTCAGCAGCATCATACTGTGGGGATGCTTCTCAGCAGCATCATACTGGGGGATGCTTCTCAGCAGAATCATACTGGGGGATGCTTCTCAGCAGCATCACACTGTGGGGATGCTTCTCAGCAGCATCACACTGTGGGGATGCTTCTCAGCAGTATCGTACTGGGTGATGCTTCTCAGCAGCATCATACTGTGGGGATGCTTCTCAGCAGTATCATACTGGGGGATGCTTCTCAGCAGCATCATACTGTGGGGATGCTTCTCAGCAGTATCATACTGTGGGGATGCTTCTCAGCAGCATCATACTGTGGGGATGCTTCTCAGCAGCATCATACTGTGGGGATGCTTCTCAGCAGCATCATACTGTGGGGATGCTTCTCAGCAGCATCATACTGTGGGGATGCTTCTCAGCAGTATCATACTGTGGGGATGCTTCTCAGCAGCATCATACTGTGGGGATGCTTCTCAGCAGCATCACACTGGGGGATGCTTCTCAGCAGCATCATACTGTGGGGATGCTTCTCAGCAGTATCGTACTGGGGGATGCTTCTCAGCAGCATCATACTGTGGGGATGCTTCTCAGCAGTATCATACTGGGGGATGCTTCTCAGCAGCATCATACTGTGGGGATGCTTCTCAGCAGCATCACACTGTGGGGATGCTTCTCAGCAGCATCACACTGTGGGGATGCTTCTCAGCAGCATCATACTGTGGGGATGCTTCTCAGCAGCATCATACTGTGGGGATGCTTCTCAGCAGCATCACACTGGGGGATGCTTCTCAGCAGCCGGTCCTGGAAGGCTTGTAAATGTAGAGGGTAAAATGAATCCTGGAGGACAGTCTTCTTAAGTTTGACAGAGAACTATGGCTTGGAGTAAAAATTCATTTTCCAGTCAGACATAGAGCTGAAGCATCCAGAGAAAGCTACACAGGAATGGTTTAAACACAACAAGGGGAATGTTCTGGAGTCAAAGCTCCATTCAAAGGTGACTCTACTAAAGACTCACTAGAAGGAGGGAATATTAATGCACGCATTAATTTTGCATCACAAATTTTTATTTAATTGACATTACCCTGTGAAAATCTATTTTTACTTTGTCACTGAAGACAATTTTTTGTCTTTTTTTGTCAAAAAAGCCAAATTATATTGACACAAAGACCATTAAGCTTTGATTCTTCTGTCTTGTAAATGTGCAGAATCATCATGAGGTCGTTGTAATGCAGACTTAATCCAGTCCTATCATAGAATCCATGATTGATCCAGGACTAGAGCGAGAATAGTTTAAAGATGTTTAAGAATGAAAAGACATTCACTGACAGAGGATGGTAGGCACTTCTCATCAGGCAGACACCTCTAACAGAGACACAGGGAGTTAAAGGTGGCGTCTCCGTCTAACAACCAGCAGTCCAGCTGAACGTCTGGATCACAGCTTTCTACTGAGGAAAGGCTGCAAGATGGCATTCATAATAAAAGGTAGACTTTTCATTCTCATACTGTGTGTCTTTGGACAGTAAATTGAATTTTCAAAGCATAGCTTAAGGCCAGACTTTTATACAACACTTTCAGTTGAAGTTAATGGAAATACTTTAGGAATATTTCCAGTTTTGAAATGGCCATGATAATCCTGGATCTGTTCCTGCAGTGCTGCAGATAAACTCAGAGGTTTTCTTCTACTCTTCCAACAGATGGCGCTAGTGCTGCACAGCAGAGCTCTTTGCTGTCAGGCAGCTTCTTCCCAGATGGTCAAAGAAGACAAAAGCTTGTGAGTGTATTTTTACCATGTAATACCTTCCTATTCCTTTTAATCTTCACCACCATCCTGTTAGCTGTGTGCTTTCAAAGCAGGGCAACACCATGCTGCCAGCTTTTAGCTAATTAATGAACCAAAAGATGTACTGAACAAATGTGTAAATATTTTTCTGTTGGAACATAAATGAGTCGTATGTTTTAAATGGTGGTGGATACAGCATTTAAAGCTGAACGTGAGCGCACGTTTAATACTTTTAATAACTGCAAATTAGCCAAATTAAGCTCCCTGCTTTGTCTCTTTACATTATGTAATATGTCTGTGCTTTCTGGATGGTTCTATGCTATCTGAGTATATCCTGCACTGGCTTATCTTCACGTCAGGCTGAGGAGAGCAGAGACATAGGGAATGATTTTCTGCAGATTGAGGAAACGAAGGCTCATCATTTTATGTTTTCTAATGGACAGTAAACAGATTTATTCATGCATTTTCATGTGATGACTGTAAGTCTTCTTCTCATTCTTTTGTGTACAGGATCAACATGAACATGTGTGATTGCAGGGGCGTAGCTAGGGATGTAGGGCCCCCAGAAAGAATATCACACAGGGCTCCTCTTAGCCAGCTAGCAAAGCAACAAATGTTGCATCTTTTTAACTAATATCTATGCATTTTGATGTATTTTTTAAACATAATTTCCCATTTTTGAGTAATATTTTCTCTGTGGTTAAATTAAATTTACTTGCATTATTTTGCAGAGCTGGACTAAACCATTTGGACATTTTAAAGGAGGAGCCCCCCAGAATTGTATTTTACTTAATTTGATACAAATTTCAGTCTGTTGACCGATTAATTTAGTCACTGCTGATTCAATAATGACACTAATTATAAAAAAAATTAAAACAAGTAAGGACATTTACAAAAAAAAATCCTAAGTCACAATTTGTGAATTCAATTAAAATAAATTGAAAAAAAAAAAAAAAAAAAAAAAATATATATATATATATATATATATATATATATATATAAATACAGTGCTTAACAAATGTGCTAGACCAGCTGTCATATCTGTCTCAGGGACCATCCAGCATCATGAACCATTTTGAACAGGAATGAGGAATTTCAAACTGAATTCACCCAAATCTGAGCCGGCTCACTGGGCTTCTCTGAGAAGTCAGAAATGAATCAAGCATAACATTCAACCACTAAAACTCATTTTTCTCTTTAGGAATGACAGTAAATAACTATAATTTGACACATTAATCAATAAATATTAATATGCTTTAGTATTTTTTTCAGTTTTCTGTTTGTAAATCAGTAAATTTGAAAATTCATGGATAACAATAATAATTATATTTTAGCATTAAAAATATAATTTAGTTTAAAGAGCTTCTACATATTGGTGTATTAACCATTGCAGAAACATCAAAAATGATTTTGGTAATTACCAATGCTGTTAATTTAGGGCAGCTGTGGCAGAAACCTGACTGTGGTTAGGGTTAGAGTGGGCTAATACATTTGTTCAGCACTTGGGATATATATATACATATATATAATTTTCATAATTGAAAATGAATTTCCCTTCAAGATTGATAAAGTTATTATTGTATTGTGTTGTGTTAATTTTGAGATTAAAAGTCAAAATTATTAGACAAAAAGTGAAAGTTATGAGATAAAAAGTAATTTAGTCATTTATGAATTTTTAATCTCATAATTATGACTTTTTAAATGTGGAAGTACAGCAATTCTTGACAAAAAAAATCATAAGTCATTATTATGAGATAAAAAGACAAAATCATGAGGAAAAAAGTCGAAATTATGAGATAAAAGTCAAAATTATAACAAAAAATTCAAAATTGAGTTAAAAAATCTAAATTATAACTATAAATAAATAGTTATAAATATAAATAATAAAAAATTATGAGTTAAACATCAAATATGTGGGTTAAAAAAACATTATTATAAGACGAAAGTCATAATTATAAAAAAGGAAAATGATGAGATAAAAAGTTAAAATTAAATTAAAATTATAATAATTATAATAGAAAAAGTTTTTAAAAAAAAAATATGAGAAGTCATTTAGTTAATTATGCCTTTTTTTCGTTTTTCATCTCATAATTTTTCCTCCTAGTTAAGAATTTCTAACTCATAATTTTGACTTTTTTCTCATAATAATGACTTTGGATTTTTTTTCAAGAACTGCCATATTTTCACATTTTTGCTTTTTTATTTGACCCAAATGGGCTTCCATACAGGTATCTCAGGGCCCCTCCCTTCTGTGGGCCCAGGTAATCAGTACCCTTTTTCCCCCCTGTGCCACGCCCGTGGCGATTGTCAATCTGACCACGGCTCAGTCTCTGACGGCGCTGGCAGCTGAGTATTGATCAGGTCAGAACGATACAGATAAATATACAGCGGCAGACACCATAGAGTTCTGATTCAGTGAGAAACTGCCCCGTTGTTTTTATAAACTGTAGAGAGAAAGAAGACACATTAACCAGATGTGGCTCTGCTCTATCATTCTCACAAAATAAACCTTCACAGGTGAAACACGGGTCAACCTGCAGGAGAATCTATGAAAAGGCAAAAGCTTTCATCCAAAAATAAATGCAGGAGTGTGTCGCTCTGTGTAGATATGAAGTTCTCTGTGACCTTGAGTAATGTGAGTGAGTATGGCTAATCTGTATTAGCGATAATGAACAACATCCTCTCCAGAAACAAAGAAACAAGCGCGGCTGAAAAGGAATCTGTGTCAGCTGGATGTGATTTGCTCTAGCTGTGCATATTGTTTTTATATAAGGCAACAAACAAGCGTGGAAACCTTGTGACAATCCCACAAAGACTGACTTTGGTGATTTCAGCACGCTGTTATCTGATGCAAAAATGTGACGTGCTTTGCTTTGCAATCTGCACATTTGCCTGCACGGCAGGAGGACAAAGCCTTCAGAATCTGATTGAAAAGATTTGTTTTCTGCACTTTTCAATTACCTCTTACTTGACGTTGGAGCCCATCGCCCACACAGCGTGCCAATCCAAGGATGGAGAGGAAAAAGAGCGGCAGCCGAGTTGAAAAAGAAAAGATGCATCCTGTTGACACAAAATAAAAGAAGGCATGCTTCATACTTTACGTTCATGACAAACCTGAGACAACAGAGTACAACTGTTAAGCCTCAAAAGTCCTCCATAAAAGCAGGCTGACTTTCCAAACTGGCTGTGGTCCTTACGTTTGCATAAGCATGCAATGTAGCGGTGTCCACGGAGGGGGCAGTTGCCCCCCCTCGTGGCACAATTGTCGAAAAAAAAGCACGCTAAAGTGCCCTCTTTGGAGCCAAAACAGGTGCTAAGGTTCCCTTGAGAGCCAAAACATACTCTAAAGTGCCCTCTTAGGAACCAAAACATGTGCTAAAGTGCCCTCTTATGAACCAAAACATGTGCTAAAGTGCCCTCTTATGAACCAAAACATGTGCTAAACTGCCCTCTTGGGTGAAAAAAAACACTAAAACTCCAGAAGACCATTAGGACCAAGAAACACTATGAGACATTACTGTTGCAGTGACTTTTATGTTGGGCCCTTTGTTGATCTATGTTGAGCCAGAACTATATCTCACAGAACCAGTTTGGATTATCTGGCGCTAATATGGTGTTAAAATGCACTAGAATACAGGAAATGGCATCTACTTCATTGAAAATGTTCAAGGGGAAGACCCCCGGACCCCCTAGGGATTTATTTATTTTTGTGTGTTCGTCACAGTCGAACGTTGAATCTCCACAGTTCTTGTGGATGCTGATCCTAACTACAAACTAACTTGAGTAGTCTGTTTAGTTAGTCTGTTTAAGGCTATGTAATGTGCCATTTGTAGAACATATGAACGTGTCTAAAGTGCCCTCGAAAACACAGCAAACTTAGCGCCCTCTTCAGTGGCGAGAACGCGCTGTATGTGCCCTTTTTTTTCTTTTTGCCCCTGCCCTTGAAAAAGTCTGTGCACGCCACTGCAACAAACAGAATACATTTGTTAAGACTCAAAACTCCTGGATAATAGCAGGCCGACTTTCCAAACCGGCTGTTGTCCTTATGTTTGCATAAGCATGCAATGGCCCTGATGCTAAAAGCTTAACCCAGTTTCTTAAATGAGTTCAAAAACAAAAGTCCCTGTTGTACTTCCCCCACTCGCAGTTACCATATATTCAGTAATTAATGCAAGAGTATCGGAGGCAAAAACACTTCTAGTTGCTGTGTTTTGCATGTATGGCCTCGATGAGAAACAGAAACTACCAGCGTCCTTGAAGAGAAAGAATATGGACTGCAGAAGCTACTCAGCTATTGATATGCACAGCACTGTTTTTTTTTTGTCTTCCCACACCAGAGACCTCAACTTCTGCTTTTATAATGAACCGCCCACCTCAATCAATGAGTTAATTAACATATTCTAGACTTGCTCCAAGGAGTGTTGACGAAACTTAACACCAATCTTCAGCTGCAGTCGGTTACTCTGTGGAATGAAGACGGTTCCCAAGGTCGTACTAATCAGGCAACTGATTCAAATTATATTCTGCCTAAAGGGCTCTAAAGCAGCAACAGCAGAGAGAGTCCACTAACAATGAATGTTTAAAAAGCGAAATAATGCTATTTTACACTCTGGTGCTCCCGTCGTGTTTGTCAAACTAAGCTGTGTTCTGAAACTGGCTTCTCTAAAAATGTCACGCTGGAGATCGTGAGCGTCTTTGTTTAGTTTGCAACAAAAGTATTTCCTCATAGACGAGCTTTTGGGCGCTGCATGCAGAGGGGCCTGCAGAAATGGCTGCATTATGCTTCATTTGCAGTAGAGGAGTCAGGGGAATCAGTTAGCAATGACACTTTGATGTGCTTCTCAGCCTCGGCACCAGAACCTGCACCACGCCGCCCTCTGTCAGACTCCATTGTTCTTTTCTCTTAATAATCTCAGAGACGCGCTCTTTATCTCTTGCTCTCTCTTCCCTCTTTTGCTCTCCAGCCCTCTCTGTCACTAATGCTTACCCTTTAGTAGGGTTTTCTTTGCATCATCTGACAACCTCTCTCAGTGCTAAGAGCGAGGGAAATATAAGGAGGAATCGTAGGCTTGCACTTGCTGTGATGAGCATTCAGATGGAGTATTTACTGATGAAATGCTTTAATTTCTGATGCTCTTTCTAGCCTGAGGGGAAACAGTGGAGGTCACAGTTTGGGTTAGATGTTGAGCTTTTCACTTGTCTCTTAAATTTCAAGACTTTTCATTTTTCAGTAAATGCCTTTAGTGTTTAATTCCCATCTCACAGAGAGAAGTATCTGCAGCCTGCTAAGACTGAGTAAAAGCAGCAATAGATTTCCTCATTTAAACTCTGTGTGTCGATCAAACGGCTGATTCCTGTGATAGAAAAGAAGAGGATAACTGATAAAAAAAAACAGACATAAGACACTCTTGAAGACTGTCGTCACCCACTTAGCTCTGAACCTCCAGAAGCAATCGCAGCAATCTTTTAAATGGTTGTAGCTTTCTGTTAAAATGGTCACTTTTATAGAATAAATACAATTTTGTCCTAGAGTAAAATAGGGCTGAACCATTTCGGGAAATAATCTAATTGCAATTTTTTTTTCCCAATGATCTGATTTGATTTGTGATTATTCCCAAACTTACTCATCTTTTGTACTTTACAACAAACACAAGCAATAATCATTTTATATTATAACCAATTTTGAAAAAATATCCAATTGTTATGATTTTGACTCGTATTGCAAATTGGATAGGAAAAAGGGCTGGGCCATTAATCGCAAATTAGATTAAATCGCAATATGGCCTGCTGCAATTTACAAATCACACAAGTTGCATTATTTCTTTAACCTGAAATGTGTCAAAATACCAGTTTCATAAATAAAACTTTTGCAGCAGCAGCAGAGATTTATTATGAGGAGCTGGAACACCAGCTCTTTCATTCTCCATCTCTCTAAAACAGGGGTGTCAGACTCAATCACAGCAGGGGCCAGATTCTGAACTGGGCTCTGACCTGAGGGCCTGACAGGGTCCACATTTAACCATAAAATGTCAACCTTATTTTCACCAGAAATGAATTATGGGGGTAAAAAACTTGGCACTGATGATAAATGATTTTGCGATAAAAAGTGAACAATATTAGTTAAAAACTCAAAATCTGAGATAATAAGTCAAACTTATAAGTTTAAAAGGTAAAAACATGACATTAAGTGTTAAAATGATGTTTTTCAAAAGGCAAAATATGAGATAGAATACTGAAATCAGGAATTTTAAAAGTCAAAAGCAGAGATAAACTCCAAAATCACAATTTTTGACAGACTAAATATGAGGTAAACATCGAAATCATGAGTTTCAAATGTCAAAATATGAAATAAAATTAAAAATCATGAGGTTTTTTTTAAGGTATAAAAAGAGATAAAAGTTAAAGATAGGAGTTGAAAATGGTCAAAATGTGAAATAAAAGTCAAAAATCATGATTTTTAAAAGGTCTAATAAGATTAAAAATCTAAACCTATTAATCTAAAAGGTAAAAATATGAGATTAAAAGGTCAAACTTATAAGTTTAAAAGGTAGTGTTAAAACGATGTTTTTAAAAGGCAAAATATGAGATAGAATATTGAAACCATGAATTTTAAAAGTCAAAAACTCAGATAAAATTCAAAATCACAATTTTTAACAGTCCAAATATGAGGTAAACATCGAAATCCTAAGTTTCAATTGTCAAAATATGAAATTAAATTAAAAATTATGAGTTTTTAAGGTAAAAAAAAGAGGTCAAAGTTAAAGTTAGGAGTTTAAAACGGTCAATATGTGAGGAAAAAGTCAAAAATTATGATTTCTAAAAGGTTTCAATAGGGTCAAAAATTGGAAACTATTAATGTAAAAGGTAAAAATGGTGGGCCGGGTATAGCTGCACCATGGGCCAGATTTGGCCCCCGGGCCTTGAGTTTGACACCCATGCTCTAAAATAATCCATGTTTACATCCATAAAAACCTCAGAAGAACTGAACTATTAATAGAAACTGAAAGTTCTGATTACTTTAGACCACTTCTCATCCAGGGACAGTATTTTATAACCTTGTAAAGCAGAAGGTTTGGCCACATTCCTTGTCTGCCATCAGGCAGATCTGATCTGAAATGTCTGTGCCAGGTTGGAGGATGGATCCGACCAGTCAGCATCATCTGAGCCGAACCAGGCGGTAGCTACAGGAGAGGATCCGTTCTACTGGGAGCTGGTTGTAACGGCTGCTACCAGTGTAGCCGTTAGCTGGGATGTAGCTCCAGTACGGTGGCGGTTTAATCAGAACTGGGCCACATCTCTGTAAAAAGAGAGCAAAGAACTGCACTGAAAGCTTTGCATTATGGGAAACATGCTCTTCTACTGACCAGCCTCAGCATGAGTGTGATCCACCAACTGCTCCACCATTCATAAGCTACAGGAGCACACACCTGTCCAGGTCATCACCAAAGCTTGTTGCTCTGACTGACCCCTAATCAATGTGACAGACAGAATGTTCGTCCAATCACCTTCTGAGGAGTTTTTGAAAAGTCCTGCCCTTCCAAAATACTTAGTATGGGAATTCTCCCAGATGAAAGACAAGTATGTCCCGTGCAATGGATGCATGAAACCGTCTCATATCAGGTGAAGTATTTAAATCACATTACACATTCATACACCTCTGCATCAGCACGTGACGGTAGGAGCTGGGGATCGATCCTGTGACCTTCTGGATGTGAGATGAGCCAGGGTCAGGGTGCTAGGGAAGGAGGGCGGGGAGAGAAGATGAACCAAACAACCCAGGGACCAGGATTTGACCCTGTGGCCATGGGGGACCGAGCTAAAGCAGCACTGATAATGAAAGCCTTCAGACCTGATGAGGGCTGGTCAGAACAAAACCCACTCTGAGATTCATTAAAAACATCAACACAAAGAGGAACGGCTCCATCTGTGTCCACCGTTTACAGGAGGAGTGTGTAGGTTATCATTTATTCTAGGGCAGTGGTTCTCAACCTTGGGGTCAGGACCCCCTTTGGGGTTGCGAGACCCTCAGAGGGGGTCTTCAGATTCCCCTAAAAAAAACAAGAATATTTTTAGAATTCCACTGTTGCCACTTTACAACAATTTTGCTAAATTTGTATCCATTTTTAATTATTTTTTCCCACAAATTTTAACACATTTTTGCTGTTTAACACTTATTTTTGACATTTTAAATTCTTTCCATCACTTTTCTTCTGCCTGTTTTTGCCACTTCTGAACCAATTCTTGCCTCATGAGCCAAATGTCGACCCATAATTGCCACTATTAACCCCATTTTACCAGTTTTTATGCCCAGTTTTTCCCATTTTAACCAAATTTCACTATCTGATATGCCCTTTTTTTGCCAGTTTGACCAATTTCTGCCAATATGCTTGTTCTTTCTTTTTCAGTTAGCACTGTTTTACCAGTTTATATTGATTTTCTTTCTATTTCATCAGATTTCCACCAATTTTTGCCATTTTAAAGCCTTTCAGACACTTTTTAATTCCCCTTTACCACTATTTATGACCATTTTTGCCACTTTGAACCCATTTCTGCTACTTTTAAGATCCAACTTCACCATCTTTTTCACCATTTTTGCCATTATTAACCCATTTTAGCAATTTTTAATCCATTTTAATTCTTATTTGTAGCAAAATAGATTAACATTTTTAAGAAGGTTACATACTGCTCAAATGATTTAAAAAAGAGATTAATTTAATTGATAAGAGTGGTTATTTATTAGGTTAAATATAAAATATGGATATCACAGCTTAACTGTACAGTAGACCATGGTTTTTCTGACCTCCATGGACCCCAAGGTTTGGCTGGGCCCCAGAACTGCTCCCCTCACGGATGGCCTTGTCTCCACATGACTATTGTAGAACGTTCATGTCTGTGTTCAACCACCTTCAGCTTCAGTGGGGGTCCCCGGCATAGATATCAAGACGTATCTGATGGCACGTCTACGGGGCCGCCATCTTGGTGCGGGCAGAAGAGTGAGAGTTCAACAGAGTTCTATGGGCAGACAGCATAGAAAATGCCAACTTCGTGTGCTGACGCCCACAGATACGATGGGTTCCTCGCTCTGATGTTAGTGCTTTGGCCTTAAATATGTAGAGGACTTACGACCGGGTTGTTTATTATAAGTTGTTACCTTAAAGTACAATGCACCCGCTGTTTTGGAAGGAAATGTGGACTCTTTCTCCCGCTGTGTGCAAGTACTGATTGTCCTCTGATTGTTGAAAGCCAGACTGGTCATTTTAATGTTGCTGGCAGAAAGCATGGACCTCCTTGTTGTGGCTTTAAGTATTTATTTTCTTACTCAGTGTTATTTTAATAATGTTATTAAGTACAGTACTTTAAAATATACAACAAAGTAATATAAATTTACTGGCGTTAGTCAAGCACGCAGTTCTTATCGCCCACTCCAAAAATATGATTGCCTTAATTTTCTGCTATCCCACAGACCAATAAATCAGTCATCAGAAGACTGGGATTTGACTTAAATGCAGCATTATTCTATTCAGAGAGAGAGAGAGAGAGTCAGTGTGGGCGCTGTACTGTCAGTCTGAGTATCAGTTTGATTTAGCCTTTTTAGACAACATAAAGATGATCAAATAAACCAGGAACATTCAGCTTTAACTTCGGTCTTTCCTTCTTTGTTTTGCCACTTTTTGTTGTACCATGAAGAAAAAAATCACGAGAAATTAGAAATCACGTGACTCATCCTGTCAGGACTTTTACCTGCTGAGACTTTAGTTTTCCTCATGTAGCCCTCTCTCTGCCCTCCATCTGATGATCCGCTCAGAAAGGTTTACGGGAAATATTCCACGTTTTGGAATCTGCTGGCTCTGCGAGTGTTTAAGTCAGAAATTCATCCCCTGCATGAGTAATTAAGCCGAGATCGGCCGTCGTGTCCTTACTATGCACTGCAAACTCAAAAATCATCAGGTGAGAAAAGGTGTGACGAGAAGAAGAGAATTTATCTATATAAATCTATTTGGAGGAACAAAAACTATCTAATTATAGATTCTAAACATTGGATTACACCCGATCCCATCATAGATATAATAGGTTTTTTAAATTTAAAATTGATCAGACCCACAATCAGTACCTTGATTTAACTCCAGTAAGTAATCAGTATGATGTTCAAGCTTTCAGCTTTATAACAAAACAAGTTTCATGTAGACTGGTTCAGGATTAGGTAAGGTAGGGCAGATTTCACAGGTGAAGTGGGTTTATTTATATTGAGCGTTCGCTAATCCCGCCTTTTCCAAGATGGCGGACCGGCAAAGGCACAGCGGCTACGTTTAACGGCCGTGGACGCGTCATCTACGTATCCATATCTATGGTCCCCGGCCTCTGGCACCTTTATTTGGGGTCACAGGCTGAAAGGGTTGGAACCATGGTTCTAGAGTACCACTGTCTAGTACATTTGTATATTTTGCTTATTTAAATTATTCCTGATGAGTGAAGCATCATGAAAATGATAGAATGGTTGTCAGATCCATCAAACATCCACACAACTCATAACCTGAACCCACCCAGCTTTTAAAGCCCACCCAGACGGCTCCCTCTCATATGAACTATTAATGAGTGACAGATTGTGCACACTTTATTACAAGAACTCTGAAATGCTGCAGTCTGGCGAGTGTCTTCAGGTTGAAAAGCGTGCCGTGATGTTTAATTTCATGTTATCAAGGATGTGTGCAGAGTGGAGTGAAAGCTCTCGGCTATGTCATAAAAATGCCAAGGCTGAAACTTTGTCAGAGAGTGGAAAATAAAACCTGAGCAATCCGACGCCACAGGCCTTCAAAAATATCTCGCCTTTATGAAACTTTTAATTGTCTGTTTGGGCTGAGATCGTTCAGGAAAGCCTCACATCTATTTCTGAGAAAGAAAAAGTTTTGAAAGAGCTGAACTAAACTGTACTTTGTTAAGTTTTCTGTAAATACATGCCGTTCTCATGGAGCATCACAGGGATGGCATCAGAGAGCAGGAGTGAATCAACGTTCACAGGAAGGAAAATCATATTCTCTAGCGCTGTAATTACATTTATGAATCACAATTAATCCCCACAAGTACACAGACTGAGTCATCTGTACACCAGCACTGTTTACATTCAGGACACAGCTGCCATAAATGTGCTGGTTGTTCTGAATCTGGAGGTTCGGAACAAAAATGGTAAAAAAAAAAAAAAAAGAGAGAGAGAGAGAGAGAGATTTTGCAGGTTAAAATTCAAAGCAAATGAAATAAAGGATTTTGTATGGGCTGAGATTTGTGCCACTAGAAACTGAATTTGAATAATGATATTGAATTTGAAAAGCATGATTTGAATTTGATATTAATGTTTTGAAATTGTATTCTTTTCACTTGAACATTCAACTCTATATATTCCTTAAATTCAAAAATAAAAAAAATCAATTTCAGTTACAATACAAGAAGAAGAAGAGCTGAGCGCAGCGAGCGGAGCTGGCTATATTTCCCTATAAAGAGTTGAATATTCAAGTGAATCAAATACAATTTCAAAGCAAAAAAATTCAATTTCAAAGCAAAAAATTCCATTTCAAAGCAAAAAATTCAATTTTAAAGAGAAAAAAATTCAATTTCGAAGCAAAAAAATTCAATTTCAAAGCAAAAAATTCAATTTCAGAGAGAAAAAAAATTCAAATTCAAAGCAAAAAATTAAATTTTGAAGCAAAAAAATTCAATTTCAAAGCAAAAAATTCAATTTCAAAGAGAAAAAAATTCCATTTCGAAGCAAAAAAATTTAATTTCAAAGCAAAAAAAAAAAAAAAAAAAAAAAAAAAATAAGTTTCTGCAGACTTCCTCCAGGATAAAAAAGGAATCTTAACCTTGATGATTATTAAAACCCTTGTTGAGTCATAAAAACTAGAGAAAGTAAACAGTAAAAGTAATATGATAAAAAGTCAGGAATGTGGGGAAAAAATCTCTTTTCTCTATAATTTCAATTTAGCATCTCACAGTTATGACTTAAAGTTGTAGTTTTGACTTTTTATTTTATATTTTAACCTTTTAGATTAACAATTTTAAATTTCAAATTCTATTTAGACCTTTTAGAGTCATAATTTTGACTTTTATCTCAGGTTTTGACCTTTTTCAACTCCTAACTTTAACTTTTATCTCATTTTTATCTTAAAAACCCAGAATTTTTAATTTTATCTGTTTTTTACCTTAAAACCCAGAATTTTTAATTTGATCAGTTTTTTACCTTAAAACCCAGAGTTTTTTTACTTTATCTCAGTTTTTTTTTACGTTTTTGAGTCATAATTTTGACTTTTATCTCATGTTTTGACCGTTTTCAACTCCTAACTTTAAATTTTCTCCCTTTTTCCCTTAGAAACTCAGAATTTTTTAATTTTATTTCATATTTTGACATTTAAAACTCATGTTTTGGATGTTTACCTCATATTTAGACTGTTAAAAATAGTGATTTTGAATTCTGTCTCATATTTTGCCTTTTAAAAACATTATTTTGACTTTAAAAGTCATGTTTTTACCTTTAAAACTTACAAGTTTGACTTTTTATCTCAGATTTTGAGGTTTTAACTAATCATGTTTACCTTTTAATCATAAAATCATTTGAGATCAGTGCCAAGTTTGTAACCCATAATTCTGTTCCGGTGAAAATAAGGTTGAAACTTTATGGATAAATGTGGACCCTGTCAGGCCCTCAGGTTAGACCCAAGTCCAGAAGCCGGCCCTACTGTGACTGAGTCTGACACCCCTACTGTAGGAGCTGGGGACTGAACCAACAACCTGACCCCCCGGTCGTCCCATCAGTGTTTGTACTTAGGTTATATCATAAATAACTGAAGAAATATCATCTTTTATAAGATGAGATGCTGCTTTGTTGAGACGTCTCTCCTGACTGTACAGAGGGAAATGTACACCCTCTGGTATACATGTGGACAATTATATAGTTTATACTGGAAGCCCTTCTTTCTCTAACTAAAGCTTATACAACCTGACATAACTCCATGTTCAATTTTAAAGCGGCTATGTCTGATTGCAAAGCAATTTTACTCATTTACACCCAGAGGGCGGCTGACCTACGGAGCAGTGTTCTCTGGCTGCCAAATGAAACACTGCAGGCATGATAACCTCTGACACACTGCTGTTTGTAATTGTGAGAGAAGCATCCATTTAGGCTGTTCCTGCAAGCCTTAAATAAGCATCTAGGAAAATGCTCTGAGCAGGGTTCAGATCAGGGTGCAGGTGTGTCTGGGGGCACTTGAATGGAGAACAGAAACTTCCTTATCCACCCCGTCACCCCGAACAAAGAAAAGTTGAATCCATCTTAATTGTCCCTCCCGGCTCCATAACAGCCCAGAAGGCCGTGAAAACAGCAAAAACTGGAAATATTTTTGTTTTTATGCTTCTGTCTTCTTTATTTATGCATGCATGTAGTTTAGTTTCATAACCATGTACTGCAGCGGTTAGAGTTGTTACCTCACACTAAAAGGTTCCAGGTTTGATCCCCATTGGATGGGATGAGAGTTTCACCGACTCTTTTCTTGTCCAACATGGCCGTCAGTCCTGCAGAGTTCTGTCCGTTTAGAACAACAACCCTACGCGTACTTTAGATCAGGGGCTCTCAACCTTTTCAGCCCGCGACCCCCAGAATAAAGGTGCCAGAAACCGGGGACCCCCCCCGTACCTGAAGGTGGCTGAACACAGCCATGAACGTTCTACAGTAGTCATGTGGAGACAAGGCCGTCCATAAGAGGGGTAAAGGGGAGGAGTTCTGGGGCCCAGCCAAACCTTGGGGTCCATGGAGGTCAGAAAAACCATGGTCTACTGTACAGTTAAGCTGTGATATCTATATTTTATATTTAACCTAATAAATAACCACTCTTGTCAATAAACAAATCTCTTTTTTAAATCATTTGTGTAGTATATAACCTTCTTAAAAATGTAAATCTATTTTGTTTAAAAAAAAAAAAAGAATTAAAATGGGTTGAAAGTTGCTAGAATGGGTTAAAAATGGCAAAAATGGTGGAAAAGGTGGTGAAGTTGGAACTAAGAAGTAGCAGAAATGGGTTCAAAGTGGCAAAAATGGTCATAAATAGTGGTAAAGGGGAATTAAAAAGTGTCTGAAAGGCTTAAAATTGAAAACAATGGGTGAAAATCTGATGAAATGGGAAGATAATCAATATAAACTGGAAAAATTGTGCTAACTGAGAGAGAAAGAATAGGCAGATATTGGTCAAACTGGCAAAACTGGGCATATCAGATAGTGAAATTTGGTTAAAATGGTAAAAATTAGGCATAAAAAGTGGTAAAATGGGGTTAATAGTGGCAATTATGGGTCAACAGAGGCAACATTAGGCTTATGTGGCAAGAACTGGTTTAGAAATGGCAAAAACAGGCAGAAAAAAAGTGGTGGAAATGGTTTAAAATGGCAAAAATAAGTGTGAAATAGCAAAAATGTGCTCAAATCTGTGGGGGAAAAAATGATTAAAACTGGTTAAAATTTGGCAAAATTGTTGTAAAGTGGCAACAGTATGATCCAAAAAAATTCTTAGTTTTTTAGGGGAATCTGGAGACCCCCTCTTAGGGTCTCCTGACCCCAAAGGGGGTCCTGACCCCAAGATTGAGAACCACTGCTTTAGATAGCCATGTGACCAAAACCCTGCATTTATCAGAAAAGAATACAGCTTCATGTCTGACCTGAAGGAGAAACAGGCCTGACCCGGGTCTGTGACTGTAAACCAGAGTGATGGTTACTCAGTTATTACAGCCGAGTAGACAAATACAACACCAAGACCATGGAAATGACTGAGATAGCCACTTAAAGCTGTGTGTAGGCTGTGAAGAGTGTGAGCTGTTCGGTACACACATGCAGTGAGATTCACAATTTTTGACACAAAAACAACACTTAGCTTCACGTTAGCACAGTCAGCTCTCAATCAGCACTCAGTTAACTCTTAGTTAGCTCTCAGTCAGCTCTTAGTTAGCCCTCAGTCAGCTCTTAGTTAGCTCTCAGTTAGCTCTTAGTTAGCTCTCAGTTAGCTCTTAGTTAGCTCTCAGTCAGCTCTCAGTCAGCACTCAGTTAGCTCTTAGTTAACTCTCAGTTAGCTCTTAGTTAGCTCTCAGTTAGCTCTTAGTTAGCTCTCAGTCAGCTCTTAGTTAGCTCTCAGTCAGCTCTCAGTCAGCACTCAGTTAGCTCTTAGTTAACTCTCAGTTAGCTCTTAGTTAGCTCTCAGTCAGCTCTCAGTTAACTCTTAGTCAGCTCTCAGTTAGCTGTTAGTTAACTCTCAGTCAGCTCTCAATCAGCTCCCAGTTAGCTCTTAGTTAGCCCTCAGTTAGCTCTTAGTTAGCTCTCAGTCAGCTCTTAGTTAACTCTCAGTTAGCTCTTAGTTAGCTCTCAGTCAGCTCTTAGTTAGCCCTCAGTCAGCTCTCAATCAGCTCCCAGTTAGCTCCGAGTTAGCCCTCAGTTAGCTCTCAGTCAGCACTCAGTTAGCTCTTAGTTAGCTCTCAGTCAGCTCTCAATCAGCTCCCAGTTAGCTCCGAGTTAGCCCTCAGTTGGCTCTCAGTCAGCACTCAGTTAGCTCTTAGTTAGCTGTAAGTCAGCTCTCAATCAGCTCCCAGTTAGCTCTCAGTCAGCTCTCGGTTAGCTCTCGGTTAGCTCTCAGTTAGCTGTAATGGGTTTCTATGGAGAATTTCACACCAGTATTATGGCCTGCACTGTAGTGGAAAAAATCCAGGCGTGCCAATGGTGAATACATCCCGTATCCTAAAAAATGCCAGGTATGGGTGAGGCCCTTTGGACTGCAGGGGACCCCCGTACTGTGGGGGCTGCGGGGCTATGCTCATTACCCAGCTTTAATCATTGTTTTTAGCAGTAGTGGGACTGTGTCCAGCATTGAGGACTGACATGTGCTAGAGTTTTGAGTCTTTCCTTATTCAGAGTGAGGGCTGGCTGCAGTAGTATGATAATGAGAGGTTCTGGTCCATGGTGGTCTGACTTACAAAGGCCTCTATTTGCATACCAGCAGTAATTAGATCAGTCTTCCCACACAGCATCGAGGTCACCTGGTCATGTCTCTGTCTTCTGGCAGAATGTCATGGAATACTGTGGTTTATTATGTTCTTACAATCATATAAAAGAGTAAGAAAACAACAGAGCCAGGAGATTAGGTCTGTTTGGATGTTAAACTGAATGTAGACATGTTATCTAAAGTCTGTAGATCCTTTATGTTTCATGTAGTTCCCTGAATCTACAAAAACATTATATATATGATATTTATGAGCATATAACATTAAGCATCTCAAAATATTAGAATTTAACTTCAATCCATGTCTTTAATATTATCAGTTAAATTCAGACCAATAAATACACACTTTATATCAGTGATATCTGCAATGTTACTGATTTTTTTAGATATGTAATATTTGAAGAAGATCCAAATTTATTTTGCTCTGGTAAGAATTTAAAAGAACGTTTGTGTGGTGCAGAAAGGGAGCTTCAAAACTTGGTGTGATGTCAGTAAATTATCTTTAAATATTAAGAAAATGAAATGTATGGTTTTTGGGGATTTTGGGTGACTGACATCAAAGACTTTATGGGGGACTGTATGTGGATGAGAAGTCACCCACAGTCCCTCCATCCTGTTAAAGCATTGTTTAAATGGGCTGCTTTATTGGAACAGCTCTGTGTGTGCGTGATCAGAGCTCACTGAGGGCTGTTTGTGTGTTAATCAGCGATGACATCATCAAAGGGCCAGAGCTGCTGTTGCCATGGTAATTAATGCCAGCACGGTCACGCATCACTGATCACAGGGAGCTCATCAGTTACACCTGTGTCAGTAGAGAGCAGTTTTGGGTGATTTTGCTTGTAAACACAGTCTCTTGCTCCTGTCCGTGTGCGAACATTGTACATGCTATCATTAAACGGATTTCAGTGTGAGCATCTGCAGACTTTGAAGTAACAGTGATGTTATTTTGGTATTGATTGTGGAAAAATGTGTCCAGGGGACCTATCTAAGAAAGGGCTTCTGTCTGAGTCTGAAGACCAAAGTCTCAAAATTCATAACATTGCAGCAGGTGAAGGAGATTTTGCCATTCTTGGGACAGTTGATCCTCTCACGCCAAAAATGTGCATGCTATGGCTTTGGTTCTTGGTTTGACAGTAGCGGGACAAGATTTCCTCCCTTTTGATATCAATTTTATATATGTGGTGTTAGATTTATTGCCGTAGTTATGAGTTGTTTGCAAAATTGTCAGTTGATGTGTCAGCTCTACCAGCCTCTAGGGTGATGACATCACCCACTCTAGCAGGGCGATTTTGAAGCATTTTCAGTCAACGCACAGGAATTTTGAAGACTTGCCTATCAAAATCCGTAAACTCCATCATCATACCAAAGACATTCCTGAAGACAGGACAAAAATACCTGCGTTTTAAAGTTTGAATGATCTCTGTAGGTGAAAGTATGGGGAAGCAGTAGTGGTGGTGAAAAAACCCTATCTTTGTTGTTTCTTCGTCCATCTCTCCATTCATTTCTTATGGGAATTATTTCTGCAGTTTTTTGCAAATAACTGTGAAAAATTGGTGAATCTCTTAGAAAAGTCATAGCACGCCGATCAGGAACAAACCACACGTTTCGATGTATAATTTGTAGGGGTTTTCTCAAAGCCCTAGGAGGAGTAGCGCAGGGAAATTTTGTCCAGGAGATGAAGAAAAAGAAACGTGTGGAAGAACAATAGTGGTTCGTGTCGTTGCCCTGAGCCCCTAATTAAAACTCTGTCACGTTGACATTGAAAGAGTTTTTGAGACCAAATTTCTTGGGGTTGTGATCGACTGAAAGTTAACATGGAAACAACATATTGAATACAGTAAAGGGAAAATTTCAAAGCCAGCTGCAATCCTGTATAAATCCAGAAATGTATTAAATTCTAAGACTTTGCATTGAATCTATTACTCATTAACTGTTTCCTGTATATCTTATTTTGTGGAACTGTGGGGATCCACCTTTAAAACGACCATAAATTCAATAATAAAACTACAAAAATGAGCCAAATTAGGCTGATATCAACCAATCAGCCCAACCCTCATAAAAGTGTGGACTGCCAGCAGTTGACGCGCAGCTTCACCTTAGTTTTGAGCTCGCCACTGTGCTTCTTTGTGTTTGATTTGTTTTAGTGTTTTGAACTTCTGTTAAGATTCTGTTTGAGGCACTCGTTTGATGCACTGGGCCAGGTTGTAGTTTAGTTAGGCACACACTCACATGTAGGTTTTGTTATTTGTTTAGTCACACTAGGTTTAGGGGTGCTGTTCTGTTGTTGTTAGATTTGGTTAGTTAGTGTAGTTAGGAGTTATGTTCAGTTTGTATCACCAGTTAGTTAGTTTTAAAACACTAGTTAGACGCTGTTTTATTTGGTTATTAGTTGAACAGCACTCATCGGTCCTTTCATTTTGCCTCACTTTTGTTAAGCACAGTTTTACTTTTGTAATAAATACCTTTAATTTACCAACTACATCTGGTTTTATGTTACTTCCTTTACCCACAACGAGCTGGTCGTAACAGCAAATAACTGTGAAAAATTGGTGAATCTCTTAGAAAAGTCATAGCACGCCGATCAGGAACAAACCACACGTTTCGATGTATAATTTGTAGGGGTTTTCTCAAAGCCCTAGGAGGAGTAGCGCGGGGAAATTTTGTCCAGGAGATGAAGAAAAAGAAACGTGTGGAAGAACAATAGTGGTTCGTGTCGTTGCCCTGAGCCCCTAATTAAAACTCTGTCACGTTGACGTTGAAAGAGTTTTTGAGACCAAATTTCTTGGGGTTGTGATCGACTGAAAGTTAACATGGAAACAACATATTGAATACAGTAAAGGGAAAATTTCAAAGCCAGTTGCAATCCTGTATAAATCCAGAAATGTATTAAATTCTAAGACTTTGCATTGAATCTATTACTCATTAACTGTTTCCTGTGTATCTTATTTTGTGGAACTGTGGGGATCCACCTTTAAAACGACCATAAATTCAATAATAAAACTACAAAAATGAGCCAAATTAGGCTGATATCATGCTCACACAGATCCACTTTTTCTAAATTCTCATGTTATGAAATTCATGATTTTTTTTTTAGTACAAAATAATGCACATGATGTTCAGAGCAAAGTCAAAAATGTTCCCTAACTCAGTACAGAGGTTCTTTTCAATTCAGGACAGCCCGTATAATCTCGCAGGTGTTTGTAAATTTGTTATACATAGAGTTAAATAGGAGACGCGTTTCTAATGTTGGAGTTAAATTCTGGAATGATGCCAATATAAATTTAAAAACGTAATTCTCTTTTGCTAGCTTAAATAGTTGAAAATGTAGGCTAGGCTTTTATAAGCAGTTTTCTTCTGCCTATGCCTTTTCAGTCATTACTCAGCCCATGACTATTGATTTTGTTTGAAATGTCTATACTGTGCAAAATGTTTTGAGTTGTGTTATGATTGAATAAACTAAACTAAACTAACACTATTAGCATCAGTAAAGCATTAGTGATAGCCTTATGAACAATAGCATTAATAATTGTATATATTTAATTTAAAAACATGGCTATTACTGCTCTCTCTGTGCATTCTTACAACAGCACTGCTAAAATGTTCATGTTTTATATGTGCTCTACAGTAGCTCACATTAATCACCATGACAACAGTCCAGTGACTCATGAAGGAAGGACTCGGAGCTCCTGTCTCTGTCCTGCACAGAGGAGGTTCCTTTCTGCACACAGTCTAGCCCAGCGGTGACAAACTCAACCACAGAAGGGGCCAGATTCTGGATTAAGGTCTAACCTGAGGGCCTAACAGGGTCAAGATTTAACTGAAAACTGTCAACCTCATTTTCATACATTATAGGGAAAAAAATAAGCACTGATGATAAATGATATTGACATTTACAAAGTCAAAATTATTAGTGCAAAAGGTCAAAACACAAAATTAGATGATAAGATAGTGCTTTTAAAAGGCAAATATATAAAAAAAGAAAGTCACAACCATTTTTTTAAGGCCACAATATGACTTGAAATTTAAAACTGTGAACTAAAAAGGTCAAAATATGAGATTAAAAGTCAAAATTATAAATGTAAAAGGTCAAAATAAGATAAAAATTCAAAATTATAAATTGAAAAGGTCAAAATATGAGATAAAAAGCCAAAATTATAATTGAAAAAGCCTTAATATTGGCTAAAACTCCAAATAATAAATGGAAAAGGTTAATATATGGGATAAAAAGTCAGAATTATAAATTGAAAAGGTCAAAAAATGAGATAAAAAGTCCAAATAATAAATGTGAAAGGTCAAAATATGAGATAAAAAGTCAGAATAATAAATACTGAAAGCTCTAAACATAAAAGTCCAAATAATAGATAGAAGTCATAATTGTGCTATGCTAAATTGAAAATATGAAATGAAAACACAGATGAATTTCCCACATTTCTCTTTATCTATTATTTTTACGCTTTATATTTTTCACATGTTTATGACTTAAGGATATTTGATATCATCACGGTTGAGTTTACATTTTTATACAGGAGGAAATCAGCAGAAATCATATTTTACGGCCAGTTATAATAAGAATCTGACATGATCTAGTATAACTGTACAACGGGCCGGATTTGGCCCCCCGGCCTTGAGTTTGACACCCCTGGTCTAGCCTCAGAAACCCTCACATTCAGTAACAGCAGCTGCCATTATCAGCTGGATGTTCTCATGTTTAAAGTAGTAAAATACTTCCAGTATTTTTCAGCATCAGGGTTTATGGGTTAGTGGGCTTTTAACACCTTCATTTTCTGGATCCTGATGGTGACAGAAAAAAAGTCTGTCACATCCTAATGTGTGGCCTGAGGTCAGCATGGCTGCATCTATGCAGAACAGAGGTGATAGCGTTTGTAGATGACACCATCTCAGTTTAATGCTCTGCCTCAGCAGTAAATATCTCACACATTCAGTTTGGTCTACTGCTTAATGGTGGGCATGGGTCACCAAGGTAAGCTTTTAGCACTGGAGATGACAGGCAGGATGAGCTTAATGGACTGGAGTTCCTTCTTTTGCAAAGTGCACAGGCGGAGGAGCTGGGCTGGGCCCTGCCTGATTGGCCATGACCCCAGGAATAACACGGTGTCAAGGAGGCTGCTACGTCTCGCTCATGACTCAACAGAGAGCAAGAGCTCGGATGGTTCTCACTCCTGATTACCATGCTGAAGAGCCCGCACCAACGCCACCCTCTCACTTCTGTGAGACGCTTGTACTTAATGAGGCATGCGAGGTAATTAGAGCGACAGAAGCCTCAACATACACGTCCTGTCTTCATCTTCCTTCTGCTCTTATCGCCCTCACATCTCCAACTCTTTCATTTCATCTCCTCTTTCATCCCTTCACCCGTTTCTTACCTCATGCCAAACAAACACGGCCTTCCATTTGTCAGGAGGCCAAGAACAATCAGAGGCAGTGGAGCAGTGAACACGTGACTGCAGCAGATAAAGAGACGGACGGAAAGTCATCCCATGAAACAGCCATGCGATTGATGGACAGGCCCAACACTTGCGACAGATGATTAACTGCACAACAGAGACTTTTCTCCACATCCCATAAGGGACTCAGTCAAGGTGAACACTAAGACATGATGAAACTTGAAGCAATCTGACCCCAGCAGGTGAAAATGTGAGCGCTGTCTTCCATCTGATCGATGCTAACTCACACATTTTGTCATTTAGTGGTTGTTCACAGCGCAGGAACGTTCCATGACCTGGTTTGGAGCTGGGAATCTGCAGAGAGATATTCTAAAGCAACAGAACAGAACTTCTCACCTTCAGGCAAGAAGCATAAAGTCCTTTTCCATTCTGTTTCAGTCGCTAAAGTTCACCTCCCAACACTTGCCACTCATCCTGATAGGCTGTCTGAGTTAAAATGGCACATAGCCTGAGGCTGAGGCAACAGGGAAATAAGAAGTGAGACTTCCACTGTAAGGAAAATGAACGCCATGTTTACCTGTTTCAGGTTAGACATGTGGCCACATTTCAGAGACGTAGAGAAGCAGGCATCCAGGATGAAGAAGACCTCTACCCATGGGTGTAGCCCAGGGGGGAAAGGGTCCTGATTACCGGAGCCCACAGTAGGGAGGGGCCCTTGGGAAGCCTGCCATGAAAAGTGTATCTTGATTTATTTTTTCTTAGTAATTAGTGACATTATTAAATCAAATTGCCACTTCTAGCCAATTTAAGCGGCCTTCTGTGATTAAATGCCACATGTTGCCCATTTTTTCCCACCTTTTTTTCTGAATTTTTTCTTCATTTTTGGCCACTTCCCACCCATTTTTGCCACTTTCTGCCCTTTTTTGCCATTTTTCTCTCAGTGTTTGCTGCTTTTAGCCCATTTTTGCAACTTCTTTTTGTCACTTTTTGCCCATTTTTGATGCTTTAACCTGCTTGTTGCAATTTTTCGCCCCTTTTTGCCACTTCTAGCCTATTTAAGCTGCGTTTTGCAATTAAATGACACTTTTTGCCCATTTTTCCCCACCATATTTTCTGATTTTTGCCCAGTTTAGTCACTTTTCACTCACTTTTTTTCCATATTTTGGCCACTTTCGGCACATATTTTCCACCGTTAACTCATTTTTTGGTCACTTTTGACCCATTTGTGCCACTTTCTTCCCATTTTTGCCTTTTTCTCTCAATATTTGCCACTATTTGACCATTTTAACCCTTTAACCTATCTTCATTGCCACTTTTCACCACTTAGATTGTGGCTCTTTCAAATGCATTTTTCAACAGTTTGGCTCTTTGGTTGAGTAACACTGGCCTAAAGGAACCGGTCAACAATCTGAAATCCACATAAAATAGAGTAAAATACAGCGCTGCTCCTCCCTTAAAAATGTCTAAATGGTATAGTACAGTGCTGTGAAATAATGCACTTAAATTTAATTTAACCATAGTAAAAATGTTGCTCACAAATGTGGAAATTATGTTTCAAAAACACATTAAAATGCAGAGATATTTGTAAAAAAGACTCAACATGTGTTGCTTGTCTCACCGGTTGAGGGGGGGTTCTGTGTAAATTCTTTCTGGGGGCCCAAAATCCCTAGCTACGCCCCTGCCTCCACCAACAGGATATTTATACTTTTCCATGTTTCCCCGTTAAAGTGCAGTGTTCAGTGTTTATTAAATCAGTGAGAGCGGTGGAACGGACAGGGCTGTCTGTGGATTAAAATGTCCTCTGCACATGCATGCTCCCCCGTGTTCAGATCCTGTAAGAAGAGGCGAGCTGGTTGGTCACGCGGATGGATGAGCGGGGGGGGGGGTTAAAGGTGTGAGGAAGTCAAAACCGGCTTAAATCAGTGATCTAAACAAAGCCGGTGGACTGGCCTTGTCCAGCGCTCGTTCTCCGCTCCGTCTATCGATTCTTTGTTTCTTAATGAGTTCTTCTGGGCCGTGTGGGATTTTGGTCTGGCCGTCTTCCACTCGCCGTCTTTTCTTGATGAGAGCATGGAGCTGTGTTTCCCTGCTTTATTGTGTTTTCTCCTAAACCTTGCACGCACACACACACATTGCTCATTAGTTAAAATGAAATAACTTATCTGTCAGGCAGAGAAAAAAGCCCTCAGTGTCTAGCACTTTCAGATTAAATGGCTGTTACATGCTGCCCCCTTCTCCTGAACTGTTAAACAGCTGCTCTCCTAAATGTACATTCCTGAAATTACAACAAACATCCCCACTCACAACAAAACTAAACTTTGTCTCCTCCATAAATTAGATTTAAATTGTGATAAAACTGTCCAATAACTTAGAGATGATGAGCTGGAGGTTTAGTCAGTTTAGTTTTTGTGAAGGAATCTGGACTAGACCAGGATGTTAGCAGTTAACAAACGCTAATAAGAAAGCCAAACCATACCATTACATTATGATGTGTTTAAAGACGGCTCAGACTTCTGACAACTCAAGGACAAAGTTAACTTATTATGATGTGTTCATGGCCATGAGGAGAAACTCTCAATTTTAGGCCTTGTTTATACGAAGTTTAGCTTCGTTTTCCGTTTTCGTTTCCAAAAAGTTCCACGTTTACACGGCAACGTTTTGAAAACGATCTCCATCTACACGAGAACGCAGGAAACAGAAAAACACCGTAGTAAGGTGATTTACCGCGCAATAAAACGGTCTCTACAACAAGGACAGTGTTTTTCATGTGTTTCTGAGAATATGTAACATTTTTATCACACTTGTGCATGAGAGTAATTCATCACTAAATCCTCATCATCACCATCGTAACACGGCAGCGAAATTTTAAAGCACATATTGACACAAAAATGCATTGCAAGACCAGTCTTTTTATAACAAAATCCTGTTCAGTCTGTTTGATTTTCCAGGGACAAACTTTTCTCCTAAAGTCTTTGATTTCTTCTGGATTTTCTCTGAAGTGCAGCGCTTCCTGCTTTTCGCGCAGCAAAAGAGTGATAGCCTTTTCAGAACAATATTTCTACTTCCTCTTTTTCAATTTTATCTGCTTCTTGGAAGTGATTAACTCTTTTTTTAACCTTAACTCAGAAGCTTTAATCCTGTCTCCTCCATCAGCTGTATGTTGATATGTAGCCGCTGGAGGAGGAGGCTGAAGTTAGTTATTAAAACTTAAAGAAAAAAGATAAAGTCTAAATCATTTCCGAGAAGCGGATATACAGGAAAATAAAAATATCATACCGAAAAAAGGCTCCAGCTGCACTCATGTGCAGCGCCGCGCTTTATGAGAAAATCCAGGAGAAGTTAAAGGCTGTAGGAGCTGAATTTGTCCGAGGGGAATCAATTATTCTCAGCGGATATCTACGTTATTACAAGACTGATCTAGTAAAGCATTTTTTGTGTTAATATGAGCTGTGAAATATCTCTGCCTCACTACGATGATGATGACGGTGATGATGATTGATAAAAAGGGTAAAAGTAATCATTTCTAAAATGAATAGCATGACTTTATCTGAAGAAACTGGCACTGCTAGCCCTCTAAACCAGAATAATGTGTCCCCTTTTCTAAATCCAGCTGTCTATGACATGACAAGCAGTAAACTACATCCGACGGCTCGGCTCGAGCTGCCACGGCTGGGTTCAGAGCGCTGCGACAGTCGTGC
The DNA here is from genome assembly GCF_018320785.1 of Cheilinus undulatus. Taxonomy (NCBI): domain Eukaryota; kingdom Metazoa; phylum Chordata; class Actinopteri; order Labriformes; family Labridae; genus Cheilinus; species Cheilinus undulatus. Next base: position 56,670,235 of record NC_054866.1, on the reverse strand, counting down.
TTGACAGCTGATTGCAGCCGTAGTGCATGTGCGCCATTGCCCTGTAAACGGACAGCCAAAATGCTACAAAACTTTTGCACTTTCACTCTAAAATGTTGTCGTATAAATGGGGCCTTAGTTTAAAACCAGCTCATAGAGGAGTTTACAGACAGATTCTCCTCTTTACTCTGAACCAGAGGAAGTTCATCTGTCTGTGATATTATTGGTTAACTGTTTACTACACATATCTGTCTGACAATGATTACACTGAAGCAGACTCTGAATTCAGACTATGTTAATGCAGTCTCTCACATTGCTCCATCATGGCCATAGGAAACCTCACATCAGCACGGTAGTTTAATGTGAGGAGGCAGAACTCTGCACTGTAGAGTTAGATGTAGCTCAGATTTACATCCACCTCAGTTAAATGTGTTTCTTTTTTCAGAAAGAAGTGAACTGTGCTGAGCTAACACCAAACCACTGGACTGGACCAACGTAGTATGAACCGTTTAAACCGTACCTAAGATAATGATTTAATGCAAGTGAACTGCAGAAAGAATTAGAAGAATTAAACCACACAGGATGACTTCTCTCCGCAGGTGTCCAAACATATTAGTAACGTGTTTCTGTGACTGAGTAAGAACAGCAGAGGTGTTTTTTCCAGTTTTTGAATCATTCTTAATCATCTAATGATCATCTAGTGTGCAGACGTGCTTTTTGCTGCATGTCTGCATGAACCAGGTCTCAGTCGTTCAGTCTCACTCCGTCACCGTGGTGTGGCTGATGTTGGCCTGTGGCAAATACGCTCTAAGGGCCAGATCTACTAAGATCCCAATTTGCGTGTACTGATTTGCGTGCGCAATCTAGAATTTTGCGTTTGGAGTTGGACCGCGGTTTGCGCGTGATTTACTAAAAGTGACTGCGTAAATGACAAGAGGTGCAAACGTGTTGGAGACACACTTATTTAAACGAGTGTTTTGCGTGTTTCATGGTTTGCAGCATGGCGAGTTTGGAGAGCCGAACACGCAAAATGAAATTCAACCTTACAGAACTAGAGGAGTTGATGGATGAAGCCAATAAACACTTAAATGAGCTACAGTAATGAAGCCCTGTTTGGTCTCATTCAAGGAGTCCTGAGTATGTGGAAACCTGATAAACCTGGCCATCCAGCACAAGTTCGTCATTTCAGGTTGTAATGCTTAACTTTTCTCAAGCTAGCGTTAAACACACACAAGGGGGAACTTTAAAGGAAAATAGAAAACTTTTAAAGTAAAGAATACATCAAAATGCAATGAACAACAACTCTGAATGAACACAGTCAATAAAACGCTCCAGAGACTGGAATAAAGTCAAAGCATTTCATATTTAATTACACCAGAACGAACGCACACGTCACGCGTAAAGTTAAATCCAAAGTAGGTCACAACAAAAATAATGATTTGATCAGTCTTTATAAATTCAAAATAAACTCAAAGTGCCAGTCTAACGAAAAAAGCAACCTTGTCCCTCTCCAAGCACTTTTAAATGTCTTTTAAGTCTTTTAAACTCAGTAGCTGGGTTTCCATTACGCTTGGAAATGCGCAAAATCAAAATAGCGCAATAAAAACCTGGTACTGGAAACACCTGAATTATGAAAAAACCCTAAAATATGACTAAAAAGTTTTTACGCTTTTTCTGCATTTACAAGCCACAGGACGTGGCGTACGGTGGCACGTGATCAGTCACTCTGAGACAACATGGCGCGGTACGTGTAGACAGAAGAAGAGACAAGAATTTTCTTAACATCATACTTCTGCCCTTATGCGTGGCTTTTGCCGTACATACAGATTTTACCTCTGAACTATCATCTGTTTCCTTTGTCTTTTGTTCAAAATTATCAAAGCAACCGCTGTAGATGTAACCAAAACCGTACCAACATGCAACAGGTTTTGAGCGTCAAGCTTCCCTGCAATGGATTCACGCAAGATGAGATTTTATGAGAATTGCAAGGCCTACGCCCAAAACTCCCTTCAATGGAAACGCATTCAAAGCGCAATTGTACTTAATCGACATTTAAGGAATATCGTTTTTATTTTGTGAAAAACTGTAATGGAAACCCAGCTAATGACACACGCAAACTCAATATAGTTTATAATCCACAAAGCTTGTTTCTTTTTATTTTATCTTATTTTCAGGCCCTAATCTTCTAGGTCCAACCTGCTCCTTTTCTCTCTTTCTTCACCTCTTCCTCCATGACACATCCTCCTTATATTATCTCGTCTTATTTTATACGTTTTTTACCCACATATCAATACACAAAAATCACATCAACATACCCGAATGACAGCAGGTACCCACATATCATACCATTAAATATACAGGGAATATTCTCTTTTTAACTGTACAAAGAAAACCTGCCATTTCCCATCATTTCATTCATTACCATAAGCTCAAATAAACTCATTTTAATTTAATTTTTGGTGACACTGTTGCAAGGTGTTGCGTGACTCCTCCTCGTGGCTCCACATCTGCTCTGAGTTCCTCCAGCAGCTCCAAAATGGCAAGGCTGGATAGGCGACATGTTTTAATGACTATTTCCTCGTTCCAAAAATGTTCACACGAGGGGGAAAAATGCGTTCTCTGCAGCTTCTTTCATCGTTTCGATGTCTCCTTCTTGCCACAATAACCGCAGCCATGTGTGCGCAATTACTCATACAAACCGTTTGCACTTCCCTTCGAGACGTGTTAAATATAGAGGCAGTTTCTATGAGCTAAATTACTTTCAGGTTTGATAAATCGCTTGCGTGTGCTAAAATAATATATTTATATTTTCCCCTCCCAGCACACACACAATTGCATGTAAACGCCCCACATTACATATTCATTGCAGTGAACGTACTAACTGGATGCAGACGCTCTATTTTGCACCTTCGAAAGACGCAACCCTTAGCGTGCACTGTTAGTAAATTAGTTTGTACTTTTTTTTGCGTGTGCAATGAGTTTGCACACGTTTTATACACGCAAACCTGTAGTAGATCTGGCCCTGAGCACGCTCTGGTGTTTCAGCGCCTACATGATCAGAACAAATTCTCCTAGAGATTCTTAGCAAAAGAGCTTTGTCTGTAAAGTTGGCGCTTTAGTGTGGCGCAAAATGCCACCAAATATGAATTATTTCTAATATAAATTTCATAATTTCTACTCAGCATGCTCTGATTCTAAGCTGCATTCACACTGAACAGTCTACAACACCAAACATCTCTCGTTCCTGTGAGTTCATCTAAAACTACGATGATAAAATCTTCTGTGATTGGAGGGAAGCATTTCTAATTCACATCCTTTTTTTATTTCATGCATATCTGTTTGGTGCCCTCAGTGCTTCCTCAACATTAAATATTGTAATGACTGAATGAAAAATAAATGACCTGTTTTCCTTTTATTAAACTTAAATAAATAAATAAATGTTGCTCAGTTTATTTCTTAACTGTAAATCTGGTGAAAACAAAGTCAACAATATCCAGACCCTAATTAAGAGCTGCCTGTGACTGTTCTAGCGTGTTCTTCTGTGCTGGTACATAAAAATACAAGACTGTGATCTTTTATTAAAAATGCACATCCTGAAGGAACCACTAGCAAAAGCAGTGGCCAATAAAGCCCTGTGTATTTATTACCGTCAGCTCTTTCTGAACATGCTTTGTGCACACACACAGTGGGCCTACCTTTTTATTAAAGGATGATTTTCTATAAATAATTAACATCTTCTCCTCCAGCTCCACTGTGAAACTCCCCGGACACGTCCTTGATTAAGAGTATTCTTCCCACTTAAGGGAGCATCAGCTCACAGAGGACTTTGCCAGAGAAACAAAGCCTCCATGGGTCTGTTCATTTGCCGTGCTGTGATAGAAACGCAGCCTCCTGCACGCTCCATCCATGCATTGCTGCTTCTGCTGTGATTGCTTGGCTAGCTTTGCTCTTCCTGGCACCAAGGTGAAAGCCTTGGATTATATGCCGGCTTCTTCTATCTGTCTTTTTGTCTGTCTCACTGCATGACAGTTGCCTTGGGATACAGCAGTAGTTGGAGATTTTTTTTTTTCTGATTTGCCTCCAGAGAAGCTCAGGGTATCCTATTGTGCAGCCATGTTTCAGAAATGAATGATTCATCCAAACATACATGCATAAGCTGTGAAGTTACACCCTACGTGTTATTTATATCCCTCTGTTTCAGCTGCATTCTCCTCCCTTTCCTCTCCTCTGACAGCTATTTTCTTATTCCAGTACTACCCAGCACAGACGATTTCTGCTCCTTTGACTCACCTTCTCTGAAACACAGCGCCATGTGACATGTGATGACATCTCCTCTGCCTCTGGTTTATGTCAGCACGGCTACGAGGACACGAGTCGATGAACAAGGTCTGTTCACTGAACTGTAAAGACTTTGGGAACTCCTGCAGGGGCCCAGAGCTGGAAGGGCATCAGCCCGAGCACAGGGATGAGCCATCAACCAGATCAGCTGGATAGAGCGGGTATTTTGACAGCTTAAAGTGATCAACATCACCTCTGTATAAGTGCTACACAGACGGGAGGCGTGGTGGGCCGGCCTATTTAAAGAGGAAGAATAATCACATTCTTCCATAACACATCTCTGCTTTCAGTATTAACTAGTGCTGTCAATTAATGAAAAAATTAATCAAGTTAATCACATCACTCTTCTGTGATTAATCATGATTAATCATGATTAATCACAGCATTTCTTTAGTTTTAGTCATTTTTAGATTTTTAAACCTTATGATCAAGTGTTTATTTTCAGTATTTTAACTTTATGTACAGCACAAGTGCTCTGTACTAAAAAAATGTATTATTATTATTTTTATATTATTATTATAATTATCTATAAATTAACATTTAAAATGCTACCATTTACTTGTATTTTTGGTTGAGATAAATTAGTACCAGTATGGTGTTTAAATGCAGAATTATTAAACAAACTAGAGTTTTTAAACTGATTTGTGGTTTTTAAATCAGAGTGTCTTCATTCACTGATCATTAATATTAATAATGTTAACGAGCCCAGCAGACAAACACATCAGGCAGAAAATAACTAGTGCTGTAAAGTGAATGATCAGGTGTGACAGTAGTTCTCCTAGCTGTTCTGTGGTACGGGACATCAGAGGAGACCAGGATGGTCTGCAGTCTCTGGTGACCCATCAGCGACCGCATTAGTTAGCTTAGATGTTGTCGTCTTGGGGACAAATCCACATCAGCTGGACTGTGTTGTTGTTAGCATCTTTGCTAACATTAGCAACATTAGCTATCATGGCTTGATCCTATGTTGTTGTTAGCATCTTTGCTAACATTAGCAACATTAGCTATCATGGCTTGATCCTATGTTGTTGTTAGCATCTTTGCTAACATTAGCAACATTAGCTATCATGGCTTGATCCTGTGTTGTTGTTAGCATCTTTGCTAACATTAGCAACATTAGCTTTCATGGCTTGATCCTGTGTTGTTGTTAGCATCTTTGCTAACATTAGCAACATTAGCTATCATGGCTTGATCCTATGTTGTTGTTAGCATCTTTGCTAACATTAGCAACATTAGCTATCATGGCTTGATCCTATGTTGTTGTTAGCATCTTTGCTAACATTAGCAACATTAGCTATCATGGCTTGATCCTGTGTTGTTGTTAGCATCTTTGCTAACATTAGCAACATTAGCTTTCATGGCTTGATCCTATGTTGTTGTTAGCATCTTTGCTAACATTAGCAACATTAGCTATCATGGCTTGATCCTATGTTGTTGTTAGCATCTTTGCTAACATTAGCAACATTAGCTATCATGGCTTGATCCTATGTTGTTGTTAGCATCTTTGCTAACATTAGCAACATTAGCTATCATGGCTTGATCCTGTGTTGTTGTTAGCATCTTTGCTAACATTAGCAACATTAGCTATCATGGCTTGATCCTGTGTTGTTGTTAGCATCTTTGCTAACATGAGCAACATTAGCTTTCATGGCTTGATCCTGTGTTGTTGTTAGCATCTTTGCTAACATGAGCAACATTAGCTATCATGGCTTGATCCTGTGTTGTTGTTAGCATCTTTGCTAACATGAGCAACATTAGCTATCATGGCTTGATCCTGTGTTGTTGTTAGCATCTTTGCTAACATGAGCAACATTAGCTATCATGGCTTGATCCTGTGTTGTTGTTAGCCTCTTTGCTAACATTAGCAACATTAGCTATCATGGCTTGATCCTGTGTTGTTGTTGTTAGCCTCTTTGCTAACATTAGCAACATTAGCTTTCATGGCTTGATCCTGTGTTGTTGTTAGCCTCTTTGCTAACATTAGCAACATTAGCTTTCATGGCTTGATCCTGTGTTGTTGTTAGCATCTTTGCTAACATTAGCAACATTAGCTTTCATGGCTTGATCCTGTGTTGTTGTTAGCATCTTTGCTAACATGAGCAACATTAGCTATCATGGCTTGATCCTGTGTTGTTGTTAGCATCTTTGCTAACATGAGCAACATTAGCTATCATGGCTTGATCCTGTGTTGTTGTTAGCATCTTTGCTAACATTAGCAACATTAGCTATCATGGCTTGATCCCGTGTTGTTGTTAGCGTCTTTGCTAACATTAGCAACATTAGCTATCATGGCTTGATCCCGGGTTGTTTTTAGCATTTGTGCTAACATCAGCAACATTAGCTATCATGGCTTGAGCCAATGTTGTTGTTAGCATCGTTGCTAACATTAGCAACATTAGCTATCATGGCTTGATCCTGTGTTGTTGTTAGCGTCTTTGCTAACATTAGCAACATTAGCTATCATGGCTTGATCCTGTGTTGTTGTTAACGTCGTTGCTAACATTAGCAACATTAGCTATCATGGCTTGATCCTGTGTTGTTGTTAGCCTCTTTGCTAACATTAGCAACATTAGCTATCATGGCTTGATCCTGTGTTGTTGTTAGCATCTTTGCTAACATGAGCAACATTAGCTATCATGGCTTGATCCTGTGTTGTTGTTGTTAGCCTCTTTGCTAACATTAGCAACATTAGCTATCATGGCTTGATCCTGTGTTGTTGTTGTTAGCCTCTTTGCTAACATGAGCAACATTAGCTTTCATGGCTTGATCCTGTGTTGTTGTTGTTAGCCTCTTTGCTAACATGAGCAACATTAGCTTTCATGGCTTGATCCTGTGTTGTTGTTAGCATCTTTGCTAACATGAGCAACATTAGCTTTCATGGCTTGATCCTGTGTTGTTGTTAGCCTCTTTGCTAACATTAGCAACATTAGCTTTCATGGCTTGATCCTGTGTTGTTGTTTTTAGTGTCTTTGCTAACATTAGCAACATTAGCTATCATGGCTTGATCCTGTGTTGTTGTTTTTAGTGTCTTTGCTAACATTAGCAACATTAGCTATCATGGCTTGATCCTGTGTTGTTGTTAGCCTCTTTGCTAACATTAGCAACATTAGCTTTCATGGCTTGATCCTGTGTTGTTGTTAGCATCTTTGCTAACATGAGCAACATTAGCTATCATGGCTTGATCCTGTGTTGTTGTTAGCATCTTTGCTAACATGAGCAACATTAGCTATCATGGCTTGATCCTGTGTTGTTGTTAGCATCTTTGCTAACATGAGCAACATTAGCTATCATGGCTTGATCCTGTGTTGTTGTTAGCATCTTTGCTAACATGAGCAACATTAGCTATCATGGCTTGATCCTGTGTTGTTGTTAGCATCTTTGCTAACATGAGCAACATTAGCTATCATGGCTTGATCCTATGTTGTTGTTAGCATCTTTGCTAACATTAGCAACATTAGCTATCATGGCTTGATCCTGTGTTGTTGTTAGCATCTTTGCTAACATTAGCAACATTAGCTATCATGGCTTGATCCTGTGTTGTTGTTAGCATCTTTGCTAACATGAGCAACATTAGCTATCATGGCTTGATCCTGTGTTGTTGTTAGCCTCTTTGCTAACATTAGCAACATTAGCTATCATGGCTTGATCCTGTGTTGTTGTTAGCATCTTTGCTAACATGAGCAACATTAGCTATCATGGCTTGATCCTGTGTTGTTGTTAGCCTCTTTGCTAACATTAGCAACATTAGCTATCATGGCTTGATCCTGTGTTGTTGTTGTTAGCCTCTTTGCTAACATTAGCAACATTAGCTTTCATGGCTTGATCCTGTGTTGTTGTTGTTAGCCTCTTTGCTAACATGAGCAACATTAGCTTTCATGGCTTGATCCTGTGTTGTTGTTAGCATCTTTGCTAACATGAGCAACATTAGCTTTCATGGCTTGATCCTGTGTTGTTGTTAGCATCTTTGCTAACATGAGCAACATTAGCTTTCATGGCTTGATCCTGTGTTGTTGTTTTTAGCCTCTTTGCTAACATTAGCAACATTAGCTATCATGGCTTGATCCTGTGTTGTTGTTAGCCTCTTTGCTAACATTAGCAACATTAGCTTTCATGGCTTGATCCTGTGTTGTTGTTAGCATCTTTGCTAACATGAGCAACATTAGCTATCATGGCTTGATCCTGTGTTGTTGTTAGCCTCTTTGCTAACATTAGCAACATTAGCTATCATGGCTTGATCCTGTGTTGTTGTTAGCCTCTTTGCTAACATTAGCAACATTAGCTTTCATGGCTTGATCCTGTGTTGTTGTTAGCCTCTTTGCTAACATTAGCAACATTAGCTTTCAATGCTTGATTCCGTGTTGTTGTTAGTGTCTTTGCTAACATTAGCAACATTAGCTATAATAGCTTGATCCTGTGTTGTTGATAACATCCATGCTAACATTAGCAACATTAGCTATCATGGCTTGATCCTGTGTTGTTGTTAGCGTCTTTGCTAACATTAGCAACATTAGCTTTCATGGCTTGATCCTGTGTTGTTGTTAGCATCTTTGCTAACATGAGCAACATTAGCTATCATGGCTTGATCCTGTGTTGTTGTTAGCCTCTTTGCTAACATTAGCAACATTAGCTATCATGGCTTGATCCTGTGTTGTTGTTAGCATCTTTGCTAACATTAGCAACATTAGCTATCATGGATTGATGATGTGTTGTTGTTAACATCTTTGCTAACATTAGCAACATTAGCTATCATGGCTTGATCCTGTGTTGTTGTTAGCGTCTTTGCTAACATTAGCAACATTAGCTATCATGGCTTGATCCCGTGTTGTTGTTAGCATCTTTGCTAACATTAGCAACATTAGCTATCATGGCTTGATCCTGTGTTGTTGTTAGCCTCTTTGCTAACATTAGCAACATTAGCTATCATGGCTTGATCCTGTGTTGTTGTTAGCATCTTTGCTCACATGAGCAACATTAGCTATCATGGCTTGATCCTGTGTTGTTGTTAGCCTCTTTGCTAACATTAGCAACATTAGCTATCATGGCTTGATCCTGTGTTGTTGTTAGCATCTTTGCTCACATGAGCAACATTAGCTATCATGGCTTGATCCTGTGTTGTTGTTAGCCTCTTTGCTAACATTTGCTATGATGCGTTTTGCCTGGAGGTGGTACTTCAGCCTCGTTGTGCTTCAGTGTAAAGACAGTTCATCACTGCCGTATTTTCACAACTTTTGTTTCATCCAGACTTCCATTAGGCAGCTTTTTAAATCAAATTTGATCAATTTCTAGTCTTATCTAAGGAAGAGACCACCGATGTGCCTGACCAGGTGTTTTCAGCCAAATCTGATGGATGTGTTTTAACCTGCTGATAATCAAATAAAGAATGGGATTATTCAGACGGCCTTCAGCAGTCTGTAGAAATGTTTTACCTTCAGTGGTGCTCTTATCTGTGAAAGTATGGAAACAAAAACAGCGGATCATTTTGCCTTCCTTGGGGTGAGTTTCCACTCATCTTGACATGATTCCATGAGTTTATTGCTTCATGGGTCCGTCTATTTACAACTTACAAAGTTTTTGTTTTCTATAAAGTATGTGTGATTACATGTAAACTTCTGTGGTCTTCCACCTGAAAGGTTAGCCTTTCCCCATCAATGGAGCTGCAGTAGCTCTGTGACCTCTGACCTCCCAGTGGCCTGTTGCCTGTGCCACAGGATGAGACGTAATGTTGATGTAGTCATGATTTACCATCAGGACTCTCTGCTTTGTGTTTGATGTCTCGCTGCGTATCTGACTGAAGTGGAGCAGAGTGGCACTTCTGGGACGGGCTGGAGACAGGCCGGGGCGTGGGCAGTGGACATGAAGATTGACCAGAGAGGGAGGAAGCTCAGCGGTGAGCTTCATGAGCAGATCATGGTGCAGGCAGAGTATGTGGAAAATGGAGGTAACACCTCCATGGAACTGGAATGGAAGCATATTTATTTCATAAGCAGGTTTTTATGAATGTCGCTCACATGAATAGTGAATCATTGAATCTTCCACTATTTGGAGGTAGCCCTGAGGAGATCTGCTGTGGAACTGTCATGATGGTTCATGTTTCATTATAATTCAGTTTCTGTTTCAGTGAAACCTGGTATGTTCTAACCCAGACTAGCTGCTCTGTCCTGAAAGCAGATGAACAAGTACTCTCATATAAGGACTTTATTAGCTGCATTCTGCATCTCAGACTGTATTGCTATCCATTCTGTCAGTCCACACGTTTGTAGACAGGGTTGATAGTGTTTGAGTGCGATCCATTTGAAAAGCAGTGATAAATGGATGCCAACTCGACCCCATCACCCTGGAAATCTCTAATGAACCGTCTTTGTGCTCCTGTGATCTCGGCAGCTGACAAACATGAAACCCACTCTGTGGCTATTTATGAAAAGACACACAAACAGGGACACAGAGACACACACTCCCTCAAATGTCAGAGGGGTAATGAGCGACTTATTAGTGAATATGCTCCAGAGAGAAGCCCTGCTTTAATTAATTTTGTGCCTGCCAGTGACGGCGAGAGGAGAGGGTCAATTAGGTCTCCTTGGAGACATCTTCAATCCAGTTGGCTGTGGCTTTGGTGAGTTTACTGCTTTCAAACTTTTGCATATTTAATGATTCGGTTTAATGTGTGAAAAGAGAAACGCTTAGTCTGAATGCAGGAACTGTGGACAGAATTACACCAGTAATAATAATGTTACAGTGCCTGCAATCCCACTGTGACAACAGCAACACATTCATTCTAGTAACATGAGTCAGATTAGACTGTGCCTCTAGCTGGAAAGCTTTGGCATGGACCGTGAGCATTAGACCCTCAGCTGAACCACCGCTAGGGCCGCGTGTCTGACTAACAAGTCTCTGTAGCCCTTATTAGGCCTGTATTAGCCCAACACATTGTACCCTACTCCATCCTCATTGTAGGGTGACAAACTGTTCAACACACTTCCACTTCAACATCCAGACACATAAATGCAGACACACACACACACACACACACACACACGATTGAATCTGACAGTTCTCCCATCCAGTCTGAAAGAGTGAGCACGCTCTGTTATGATAGAAATAAGGCCGATGAGACTTTCTCCTCCAGCTGAACGCCATCCAGGGGTTTGTGGCTCTCCACCGCAGACATGTGGTAAAGAACCATGACAGTCAGGTGGGAGAACACCAAGACTGGCACGGTTCGTGAGCAGAACATAAACCACTTTTCACGGTAGGGCTGGTTAGTTATCTGTAAACGAAATATGATCGAGGAACTAATCGACAATCTTCGTCTAAATCTGGCAGAATATGAAGAACAGAAGGTATGGAATAAAGTTTAGTGGTAAAACTTCAAACAATGTTCTAATTTACAGTGACAGAACAGGCATCCTCGTCCCTAGTTCATTATTCTGTATTTCCTCCAGGCAGCAAAATATAGTTTGGCTCATTAATCAAAGTCAATACATCCTTGGGAGTAAACTTGAGGTCGGTGTAAAGGAGCAAGGCAAAACAAATTAGGCATGAAACCTGTAATGAGACACAAACTTATAACAGGAGCAGAACTTTATGATATATTATCAGGCAGATCCTTGGCTCACTGTGAACTCTATATCTCACCTACCAGACAGAAACAGAGAGACTGAAGAAACTTCAAATGGACAAAACCCTCAGACAGAGAATCTGAAGAGTGGAACAGAGAACCGTACTGCATTGTTTCTCCTCAGCCATGCCGTCCCGTTGGCCTGATGAGAGCTGTGTTCCTATTGGCTCAATGAAAGCGCTGGTCCTTAACCCTCAGGAATCTTGGGTATAATTGTCCGTTTTTGACTTCTTTAGATTTTACCTTTATATTTCACCTTAAAAACTGTTTACCTTGCCATGCTAGGTGTCATTTTTTTCAGCACAACCTCAATTTTGTCATTTTGCAGTGATTTTTTCATTTTGACACACTGTATTGACACATTGGACCTAAAGCTACACTACAAACTACAATTCGAGTAAGAAAAAAGTTGATTTTTTTTAATTCAGAAAACCACAGACATGTTTAACAAACTGATTTTAGGAGGCAGCGGGCACACTTGCGCCTGCCTTTGGTGGCTTTTTGTCCAGCATCTGTGGCTGTGCTGATGGGCACAGGAAGGTGGTCAGCTCTCTTGCTCTGGGGAGCACCTGTTCTGTCTATGCCACACAACCCACACACCAGCTCCACCATGAAATCTTTGTGTGTCACTGGCTGCACATTCTTGGCACTGCTCATCTCACGGTGCAGTATGAAAGCATTTGTCGTGGCAATGTCCAGGAAGTGCAGCAACAGCGTCTTGTACCAGCGGGCAGTTTTTTGGTGAGTGGAGTAATATTGGATGAGTTGGTCTGACAGGTCTACTCCACCCATACTCCTGTTGTAGGCAATGACAGGTGTGGGACAGGGAATGTCCCTCACAGTCCAGAGCCCATCTTCATCTTTCATCCTCCTCTGCACTGTCTCGCCTGAAAATGCAGTCTGGATGGTGGAGCACACAGACACCTCCCGTGTGTCCATCCATTTAACAAACACAAGTGGGCCCTCTCTGATCCATCTCACAGATCCTCTTTTACTTTTTTTAGTGAGAGCATTTGCCCTCCCTCTGGGGCATCCTTTCCTGCTCTCTCTGTAGGTGCCACATGCTCCAGACTTTCTTTTGGCCAAGTCAATGAACAGTTTGGGACTGGTGTAAAAATTGTCCATGTAGATGTGGTACCCAGTGCCGAGACAGGATGGCTGAATTAGGTTCATAACCACATCATAACACAGCCCATGCTCACTTTGAGTTGCAGTCTTGCCAGTGTATATTTGGAAGTCAAAGGTGTAGCCACTGCGTGACTCAGCCAATACAAATAATTTTATCCCCCATTTAGTTGGCTTGTCTTTCATGTATTGGGTCATGCCAGTCTTAGCCTTGGTTGCCACCATTCTTTCATCGACTGCCAGCTCCCTGCCAGGGTGGTAATATGTCTGGCAGGCACTGAGGAGGTCATCATAAAGGGGCCTGACTCGAAACAGCTTGTCATGGTCTGGTGTTCCCTTTTTACTGTCATTTGGAACACCCTCCTCGGGGTCACTGAGGTGGATGTTCCAAAGTATGGTTCTGAACCTGTCTCTGGTCATCACTTTGGCTGGAAGGGGCGCAGACAAAATGTGGCTCTGTCTCCAGTAGTCTTGGAGACTTGAGAGTGACACCTGTGACGTGTAGATCAAGATACCTAAAAACATGTAAAGATCATCAACTTCTACGTCATTCCACTTATATTTTTTGCCCAATTCTTTGTTTTTTGCTGCATTTTTGTTGGTGTTTCTGCGCATTGTTTTGACTGTGTCAGTGGCAAAAAACAAAAGAAAAAGGTCTTTTGGACTGTGAGGGGAAAATATTTCTAACTGGACCCCTGGTGTTCTGCGTGGCTGGAACCTCCAAACTGGAGGAGCAGTGTCAGCATCCCACTCTGTGCTCCAGGCACTGAGGCGCGGCTCTGCTGCCTCAGCCAGCGGAGATCTGGACCTGGTGGGCGTGACGCCCCGTCCCTTCCTCTGTGCGGACCTTTGAGTCGCACTCTGTGCGCACATCGAAGGCTCCTCTACCTCCCTCACCTCTCCCAAAACAAAAAAGGGATCCTCAACCTCATCATCAAAATCCTCACTCTCACTGTCTCTCGCTGACTCTGGCTCGGACTCTGGCTCAAACACCGCCTCTGCCTCCGCTGCTAGCTCAGCTTCCTCCTGCTCAAAGAAGAGCTGTACCCCCTGCTCCACATTCAAAAGACGCCTCATTGTTTTGAAACAAAACAAATAAAATGACTAAAGAATAAACTAAACACACTACACTACACTATATACACACTCAAAACATGCTATTTTCAAAGACCGCTCTTTGCTGGCTGTCACTACTACGACACTCATTTACATATCCCTTAGAAACAGAGACAAGATCGATGGTGATTGGTTGATTTTCCACCAATAGGAGAGTGACATTCATGTTTTGTTTGCCTGCAAGCATTTTGGCAACCGGCACTTCAACCGTTTTTACCGTGTCAACCTTGTCAACCTGCAACAAACGTGCATCAAACACACCAACAATACTCCGCAAAAAAACACAAGTAAATTATTTACCATAACTCTGGTTTTATTTGGCCTATCAACACAATTTAAAAACTGGTATATAGCTTGAAGCCCGCACTTTCGACACAAATTGAAACGGAGCCTCAGCGAAGCTGGGTCTCTCTGCTAGCCGGTTTAAATCAGTCACGTCATTTGTGATGCAGCGGCGCATCCGTGGACTCCAAAACGTTAAAGCTGCACTGTGAATCTATGCTAACTTTTGATGTTTCAAAGCTGTGATTCTATTGGCTGGTTTAAATTCTGTGTTTCAGATGCACTGATGTGCATGTTTTTCTACAGCTGTGCTAGCTGTGCTAGCTGTGCTACGTTAGCTGTTTTAGCTCATAGCACTGGTGCTACAGAGGTCGCCAGTCTTGTAGCACAAAAGAAGAAGAAACTTTTAGAACAACATACAGAATGTTTCTTACATCTCTAAGGGGCTTTCACGTTAGGCCCAGTTGTTTCGAACCACGCCGTGGCGCGATTCCTCCCCCTGCATGTGCGTTCACATCTCATCCAAACCATGCCAGAGTCCGCTTGAATGGCGTCCTAAACCACCTCCCCAAGTGAGCCCGAGCCCGGTGCCTTGGTGTGGTTTGTTTGCGTTCACACTACCCAAACAAACCGGACTTTGGGCTCAAGTGAACTCGGATCCGGGACCGGGCCCCTAGTGTGAAAGCACCCTAAAACCAACCAGTAACCCAATGATATGTTTGAATGTGCTTTAAAAAACAGCCCTCCATTAATGTCTACTGAGGAAAACAGCCAGTCATTGTTGAGGATTTTAGGGCTCAGCAGAGAAGAGGGACACTGACGGTTCTTCTCCACATTCAGACACAAAGCGAGCAAACATGGAAGCTGACATGTTCAGAGAAGTGTTGGTGCTAGAGGATGATCTGAGCAGTATGATTCAGAGATCAGACAGAGGAGCCAATGAGCTCCTTTAGTTTTTATTCATCCATATTTTTGTGGAGTTTAAGTCAGACATAACGTCTGCTGAAGTCTTTCTCTGTGTTCATCCTGAGTATTTAAACCCTTAAATTTGTTCTAGAGACTGAAGTATGTTTCACTGTTCATCCTTAGCTGTGTTTGAATCACCCCAAACTTTCCGGTTCTTTCTGTGTTTTCTCTCAGTTCTGCTGAGTTGGAGGCTCCATGGATTCACTTTATCCTGGATAAAGCCCTCCGTCACCAAAGTGGAACAAAGTGAACTACCATTAGGGGATGGGAAAGATTTTACTGGTCATGACTGATGCCATTCTCTCCTGCACTAACTGATAATGTTTCATAGGAATCCACCCCGCACTGACACTAAGTTAAGGCTGGGCCCGGTGCAGTGACTTTTATGGGCTCACCCCAGGGGACACTGAATGAGAAGGAAACTGGAATAATTCAGGAGGCAAAGAGCTCGGCCCTGGGGCAGGCAGAAAATTCTCAATATTTACTTTGGGTTCTGCAGAGAGCCAGGAACAAGGAGAATTCACACAGGGAGAACCATCTCAGACTGTCTTTACCTTCATCATTAACAAAATAATACATTTCACCTTTAGAGGATAGAATCAGACACAGAGCTCCATGTTAGTACAGATGAGTGAGCCTACAGATGCTGCTGCAGGATGAAACAAAACAGATTTATTCCACTTATTGTCTTTACATCAGTGGAGATGTGAGTTCTGTTAAGCATAGAACATGAAAACATGCTAGTTCAGCGCTGTGATATCACTAAAGCAGTCATACTCAACCTGAGGCTCTTTTATGTCTTAATTTGAAATATTATTTTCCCGAAAACCTTAAAAAATGTAAACTTTAACCTTAGAAATTATCAATTGCAAGTCTCATTAATCAGTTTGTTTCTTACAGTTATACAGTTGGCTTTAATTATCGACCTTTATGTTTTGTCTGTATTTTTGCATTGCCCTTATTTTCAAATTTTGCCACTATTAATTCTTTTTTACTGCTCCAAGCCCACTTGTCTGGTTTCTTTTTGCCCATTTTGCTACTATTATCCAGGTTTCGCCCCTTTTCCTCCAGTTTTTGACTCTTTTATCCAGTTTTTTTTTTGGCCACTTTTTACCCACGTAAGCTGCAATTTGCCACTTTTTCCCCATTTTTTGGCCTTATTTGCTGCTTTTTTTCCCCCATTTTAGTCACTTTTCACTCATTTTTGTCATGTTTTGCCATTTGTTGACCATTTTTGCCACCTATTACTCATTCTTGTGTCACTTCTCACCCAAATTTTGCCACTTTCTGCCCTTTTTTTTGACTATTTTGCCCCCCTTAACTTATTTCTATTTCCACTTAGACCCTTTTTTGCAACTTTTTGCCCATTTTGCCACTGTTATCCAGGTTTTGCCCCTTTTCCCCAAGTTTTTGACTCTTTTATCCAGTTTTTTTTTTGGCCACTTTTCCCTCATGCTAGCTGCCTTTTGCCACTTTTTTCCCATTTTTTTGCCTTATTTGCTGCTTTTCCCCCTTTAAGTCACTTTTCACTCATTTTTGTCATGTTTTTGCCACTTTTTGACCATTTTTGCAACCTGTAACTCATTTTTGTGTCACTTCTCACCCAAATTTTGCCACTTTCTGCCCTTTTTTGCTACTTTTTCTCCATATTTTTGTCACTTTTCACCCAGTTTTTGGCATTTAATATCGACTTTGCCCCTGATCACCCTTTTTTGCCAGTTTTTGACTATTTTGCCCCCTTGAACTTATTTTTATTTCCACTTAGACCCTTTTTTTGCCACTTTTCACCACTTAGATTTTGGCTCTTGCAAAGGTATTTTCCAATAGTTTTGCTCTTTGGTAGAGTAACGCTGGTTTAAAGAAATGAGTGATCTGAAGCCCACAGTGCATCATCATTTACTCGTATTTATCTGAATATACATGCTTATTCTCTCAATAGTGAGGCAGATTCATCATCCTGGTGTTCTCTGCCTAAACAAACACTCACAGCTGCTGCAGGTTTTGAAGTACAGGCATCTCTGCACACGGGGAATAGAGTCAAGTCAAGTTCTCTGCCATATTGTCTCATATTTTTATGCACTCAGTGGGCTTTAAAGGAAGTGCTTTGTCTTAAAGCACACACAGCATGTGGAGAAACAAAACGGAGAAACTCAATAAGATACAGCAGACAAGCTTCATCTGGGGCAAAGGCAGATCGAAGCAGCAAAAATAGGAATCTTCTGGGTTTCACTGGTAAAAAATACAAAATCTGATGCTTCTACAGTTGAAAAGGTCATGCTTCAAAATCCAAATATAAGACAAAAGTCTTCAATGAAAGACAATGATGTTAATATCTGTGCAGAAGGCATGGATGAGAAAGTGGCATTCAGGGACGACAGAGGAGATGACCGTCTGCTCCGGCCTCCTCTGCAGAGTCGAAGCTGATTCTGGCAGTCCTGCAGGTGAACTCTCTTTCACACACTGATGGTGGAGATCAGTGATAGCTCCTCATTCATACGTAGCTACGCTCCGCTGATGCAGCAGGGGGAGCAAACTGGGTCGTCTTGCTCAAGGGCACATTGACGTGTGACTGAGGGTCAGACTCACAGCCGTCTCCACTGAGACACAGCTGCCAGGTAAAGCTCATCAGACCAAGGACAGGAGTAGAAAGATTATAAACCAGAGAAAGCTGCGTCCCAATTAAACATGCACACAACCATCATCCCCATGTTTCCTCAGGCTCATTGGAAATGGTTCTTCATCCCATATTTGTACCTGAGCTCTAAGAGTTCACATGAACAGTGAAGTTTTGGCTCAGTAATCAGCTGACGTATGTCAGAGTGTGAGGCATTCATATTTTTAGGATCAGTTCTGTTTGCTCATCTCTGCAGATGAACCTTTACTTTGTACTCTTATTATTATAGATGGCACTGATGTGGCACTGGGTATTAACGGTCAGTTTTATACCGAGCACCTACGTTGTTTAACTAGTAAAAAAACATGCTCCTATTGGCTCCCAGGGGGCGCTTGTCCTAAAATGAAGAGTAGAGGCACAGAGTTGGCACATGACCACGTGTCGACTTTCAGTCGAGCGTTTGAGGCTGCTTGTATTACTTCAGTCCTCCATGTGTGGCAAAGCGGATGTTTTGGTGTACAAATCCAAAGATTTTCCAACAGCGCCACCTAGGGACTTGCACCACAGGAAATACAAATCCAAACTTTAAATACCATTCAGAACAGAAGGCACACAAGTCCTGAGGAGACCAGAGCTGTGGTTTAAATATCTATAAATATCTTATTCTGATTAATGAACAGAGAGACTACTGGAGACCTCACATCAAACTGGGATGTCGCCTGTTTAGGCTCCAGTGCTCTAAACTCACATCCAACCGGTGGAGGGCCCTTGCCCTGGGCGACTCGCCTCCCAACCTAGTGACCCGCGTGTCCACATACGACGACCGCGCCACGCACTGAAGCGCCGTGGGTTTGCTCCGACCAAAGGCGAGCGCCCACTGGAGGCAAGCAACCGGATATTCTACGCTTGAGACTTCCTGTTTGGATTTTTCTGATAGACGGGAATCGATGCGGTTTGGCAGCGATCAGCGCTGAAAACAGACCTGCAGAGTATCTCAAAATAAGCGAAACGGAGTGGCGCTCCAGGGATGCGCGTGACAGGCTTCGTTCAACAGCAGCGTCTCCTACTGAGTCTTGTCTACCTCACATACCACACAGTAGGCTGAGAGTCACCAGTCAACACGATTACTCCATCCATTTTCTATACTGCTATCCTGCAGAGGTTTCTTTAGCCAGACAAATAAACAAATGCAAGGTGAAACAGCCATTAAATCTCCAGCCTAATACCTCCAGAGTCAGTCGAGAGCATGCACACTCTTGTTGGATTCATAATAATCTTTATTTATGACTGTTAGGGCCAGCAGTAACCATTGCTACAGATACTAACAGTCTGTCCAGTGTTTACCACGTCTATTAAAGCATATAGCCAAGGATTACAGTAAATAAATGTTTACAGTACCTTTATTTCCTGTAGAGCAGTGGTTTTCAAAGTGTGAGGCGGGCCTCCCCTGGGGGGCGCCACAGAGCTCCAGGGGAGGCGCTGAACCATAAACCAGAAAAAAGGTGTTTGCTTTGCGAACCTCTGCTGTGCATGGAGCTAAATGGATAAAGTTATAGTTACTATAAGGACTATACTATAGAGCAGTGTTACTCAACCAAAGAGCCAAATTATTGACAATACCTTTGCAAGAGCCACAATCTAAGAGGTGAAAAGAGGCAAAAACAGCTTGAACTAGAAATGAAAATAGGTTAAAGGTGGCAAAATGGTCAAAAAGCAGCAAAAAATGGGGGAAAATGGGGGAAAAGTGGAAAAATGGTCAGAAAGTAGCAAAAACTTTGTGAGAAGTGACAAAAAATGAGTGGAACGTGACTAAAATGGGCAGAAAGCAGCCAAGAGTGGCAAAAATGGGCAAAAAAGAGGAAACAAGTGGTATGTAATGGCAAAGGGTAGTTTAAATGGGCAAAAAGTAGCAAATAAATATGTGAAAAAGGGCAAAAATGGCAAAAAGAAGAGGAAAAAATTTGGAAAAAAAGAAAAAAGTGGTATTTAATGGCAAAAGATAGCTTAAATGGACAAAAAGTGGCAAAAAATGGGAAAAAGTGGTGAAAAGACAATGCAAAAATGAGCAAAAAAAAGGATATTTAATGATGAACGGTAGCTTAAATGGGTGAAAAAGAGCAAAATGGCATAAAAGTGGAAAAATGGGGATGATAAAGCAAACAGAAGTTGTAAAATGGCCCAAAAAAATATGAAAAAGGGGTATTTAATGGCATTATAGCTGAATAAGAGGGAAAGGCAGATGTTTAAGGACATTTGCAAACTGAAATATCCAAAATAAATTAATGTTAAAAATATTTGAAGATTAGACATAAATGTTTGAAATGTTGTTTAATTTTTTTTTCCATTTTGAATCCTCCGAATGGATCAGTCCTTCTTAGGGGGGCTCACTCTCACATGCTCTGAAACCCCCTGCTGTAGAGCAAATACAACAGTATGTAGCTTACACCCTGTCTGCTGCCAGTGTGAGGAGACTGTAATAATTAATGAGCTTTTGCTTTTGGTGTGTTTGGTCATTCCTGATGCTGTAGGAATGTTTTAACTTGAATCTGAGCTTCACCTACCTAGAGAATTTAGATGAGCTGGCCTGAGTTTGGCCTATTTGAGAATAAAACATGAAACCTGGAGGTAGAATAACCACCTGTCTGCCTGTAGGCACACCTGGACAGAGAGCTCATGCTCTGATTGGTTGATTCATGTCACACCCATGAATAACCAGGTCAGTGAATCTAATGTCTTTGTGCTTACACTCCTCTTTCAGATTGTGCATCATGTAAATACCAATATGTGGACTGGCAGACCCAAACCCCCCTGTGGCGCTCTCTCTCTTTAACAGAGTTTATATTCTATAATGATATAGAAATCTCAGCATAGCTCCGAATCTCTGACAGGGTCCAGCTTTGAGCTGATGCTTCAGTAGAGTAAGACCTAGTGTACCCTTACAGAGCTGAATCTGTATCTCTATAGTGCACTGATCATCAACTGGCGGCCCGAGGGCCACAACAGGCCCCCCAAAGCTTGCTGTCCAGCCCCCAAAAGATCATTAAATTCAGAAAAGGAGGAAAAGAAGATGTTGTGGTTTTAAGAGTATCCTTTGGCTCTCAATGTCTGCAGCTGTTAAATCCACCCCCAAAACCATTAATACTGAAATAGTTTTAGAATGACTTTGATCCGTTTTACAGAAATTTACTGTCGTAACTATTATATAATTAAAGAAGGTTAAGGTTGGCAGAAGTGCTGCAAAAAGGGCCAGATAAAGTGGTGAAAAGAGGTTAAAATGTGGCAAAAATTGATTAAAGAGGGAGAAAAGGGGGAAAAGGTATGAAAAATTGGTTGCAAATGACAAAAATAGTTCAAAAAAGTAATGACAATGGGTTAAAAATAGGTGAAAATGGAAGAAAAATGGCAAAACAGATAAAAGAATAGCACAAAGAGGATAAAACAGGTGCTAAAAGTGGTTTAAAGGGGTCAAAGAATGGCAAAAATTGGCTTAAGGAAGAAATAAGGGACAAAAAGTATAAAAATTGGTTAAAGCATAAATAGCCTGGCAAATTAGTGAAAAGAGGTTCAAGAGTGGCACACAAAGGAAATTATTGGCAGGAAAGTTGCAAAAAGTGGAAAAAAGAAATAGGTGAAAAGTGGCAAAATGTGTTAAAAGTTGCAGCTATTGTTGAAAAAATGTGTTTAAAAAGTGGCAAAAATGGATCAGAGTGGCACAAAGGGGATAAAACATGCAGGAAAAGTGGTTCAAAGGGGTTAAAGAACAGCAAAAATTGGGTTAGAGAGGCAAAAAGGGGTTAAATACTCGTGTTAAGTAAAAATTGTGGAGGGCCCACGCTCTGGGATTTTTTGGGGCGGACCAATTCTGTTGTCAGGCCAGCTGCATGATAGATAATAGGGATAGACCTCACTGGTAATGTCTAAAAATGTCCAGTGTTTCAAAAGAAAATACAAATACTGCTACAAAAACATGTCAACCAGACCAAAATATTGATTTAAATTTTGTGTATTTGAAAGTCCGGCCCCCAGATAAGATCAAGATACTTGATGACCCCTGCCATAGAGCATCACAGCTTTACAGGCATAAAGGCTATGACTGAAGAAGAGCATGCTTCTCTTGTTAAAATGGCAGAGGAGGAAGTCATGGCAGTTGAAGACAGCAGTGTTGATTTGATAAATATTTTTCGGTGCTGCTGATGTTCTGCTTAGCAACGTTGCCCCCCCAGTGTGATGGCATATGTTAATAAAAAGCGCTGCGGGATGTCCTCTGCATCCTAATCTGCTAGTGTCAAAGTGATTTTGTGTGTCTGTGATTCTTTGTGCTGCAGCATCTACTTGACAAATACCCCAGCGATGAGTACGAACACGTATATGAGCCCATTCCTGCTTATGCATGTGGCAAACATGTGCATGCGTGTGGCAGTGACTTCATCTACATATCAATCTTCCTCATTTGAATGAGCCACTTATTGGCTGATGGTGGTGATAATTACCTGATGTGTACGGGCTCCCACAGGGCCTCTCTTCGTCAGCCTGGGTCACAGTAACATGACGGTACAGCACGAGTCCCAGCCTCCCTTAAACTGCTAACACCCAACAGTCCCTGTCAGCATGCAAAGGGCTATGGTTTAGTAAATGACAGGGGAAATGCGTCTGAACATCCGGGATTTTTGCAGCAGCAACTAGACCCTTTGTGTGCAATGGTAGAATGTCTTCTTGATGACAATCTGTTGTGTCAAAGAGGTCAAGGAATTGCTGAAAAGGTCAAGAGATAATGTCTCAGAGACACGGCTTTCAGAAAATATCCTGTTAATGTGTGACAAAACACTCAATGCCGACTATTAGACGACACCTCAGAGATTAGAGCTGACAGTTTGGGATGTCAGGTGTCACCGTGATCAACCGATCAAAGGGGCCGGAGAAATTAGAACCATTCACAAAGACATGGAGGCATCATGCTGCTTTTAAAAACTTTCCGCTCATAACTGGCCTCATGCACCGATATTTCCAACAGATCTGTTCGAAAGAATATTCTTAGAAAAGTCCAGATTCATGAAGCTGCTCTTAACTTCTCAGTCAGTTACACTTGTGTTGTTGATTTGCTCAGGCATGTTTTTCCTAACATGCATGGAAAAAACTTTGATCGAGTGCTATGTGCCATGTGCATTAGATGTTTATGCTACTCTAAATCAAACCATACAGGGCTGATTTAATGATATGACATTCTATTTTACAGATATGTTGGCTGACACCTGTTCAGACTGTGCTGCAACAGAAACAACACGCACAGATGAAAGGGAAGGGTTAAACCTGGAGGACATGAAAACAGAACGTACTTTTCCTTTCTATTTAAAAAGGTTGTACCCATAAAGTAATAACACTGAATCTAATGTATGCAGACCTGTGGTGTAATTTAGAATTAAAAGAGCCCACTCTGCGTCTGTGTGAGCACAGGTGAGTCATACTGTCCAACCAGCCGCTCTGCCACCGAGCGCCTGCAGCACCAATGCCATCATTCCACATGGCTGAGTCCTGAAGATGCCACTGCACATTAAAAATGATCCCACTCATGCTACAGCTGTATGTTCCCTGTCACTGCTGAACCTCGCTACCGCAGTCCAGGACGCACCGCTGTGTCGGGCCCACAGATGGGACCGAGCAGGTGCCACTTTAATTATGTGTCCTCTTGTTGGAGAGCGATAGAGTCAGCCGGGAGACAGTGGCCCTTTTAATTAACCTCAGACTGCTGCTGTTGCAACACGGTGACAGCGCCGCGCTGGGCACCTGCAAATACAGGTGGACAATATCTGCCAGTCTACGTGGCTCCCTGGATTTTAATTACAAGCACCAAGGGAGTGTGCTCCATCCTCACCCTCACAGACGTTTTAGCGGGCCACTTCTCTAGTCTGTCTGTGTGAGATAACATCAGTCCCACATGTTTCAGTCCACTCGGCTAACGCCGCCGCCATCAGACCATGGCTGCCAGTGGCAAATTGCTCCTCTTATGTCATTTTGACTTGAAATGAGGTCAGTCCACCCTCAGAAAATATTTTCTGTTATCTTTACAGAGATGTCTGACAGCCTTTAAATGAGTTGGCAATGGAACTTGGATTTCAAGAGCCCTTTTCTGGTGTGGAAGGAGGCAAAAAAAAGTGTTTGCAGATATCTTCATCCAGGAGCGATGCCAAGGCGAAAGAAGAGATGCAAAAAAAAAAATAGGTTATTGATATATTTACACATGTAGTATAAATGAATCCATCCACTCAGTTACCTCACTGAGTTTAAACAGCATTGATGATTTCTCACATTTCTATAATGTAGTCATCATTTAAACAGACATTTCTCTGGCTCTACAGCTCATGCTGTAAACCAGTGTGCAGTGTGCCTTGGGAATCTGGCTGGACCCCTGAAAACCCAGAGAGTGGACCCTCCCCAGTTGTGATTTATTGATGAGTGTGTGTGTTGGATCAGTAGCATTGGTGCTAGCATCCTGGCTAACAGTCAGCTCATTTGGCAAGCTATTATTGAGTTAAAATTGGTGTTGAAATCATTAAATCATGCTACTTTTAACCAAGTTCATCAATTTTTCTACACATTTTGCCACTAATTTTGATGACTTAAACTATTTTTGCTTCTTTTTTTTCAATTTTGAAACTTTTTTTTTACACTTTCGACCCATTTTTGCAACCTTTTTGCCATTTTTTGGCCCCTTATGCCAATGGTTACCCTTTTTTGACTCTGTCCTGCCACTTTTTTTCCCAATTTTGTCCATTTTTTTAAATCACTTTTAACCCATTTTTACCACCTTCTTACAACATTTAACCCTTTTGGAAACTTTTAACCCATTTTTTAACCACTTTCTGCCACTTTCAACATGTTTTTGCCACTTTTAACCCATTTTTTGGCCCCTAATGCCAATTGTTAGCCTTTTTTGACTGTGTCCTGCCACCTTTTCTCCCAATTTTGTCCATTTTTAAATCACTTTTAACCCATTTTTACCACCTTTGTACAACATTTAACCCTTTTTGGCCACTTGTAACCCATTTTTTGGCCCTTAGTGCCAATTGTTAGCTGTTTATGACTCTGTTTTTTTGCCTTGTATTTATCATCACTTCAACCAATTTTTGCAACCCTTCAGCCATCTTTTTCCCGCTTTTGCCACCCCCAGTCGTCCGGGCACCAGAGACCTCTCCCCTTTCTCCCCCCTTATGGTCCACCTTGACTGTTATATTATTTAAAAAGTCTGTTTTGTGTTGATATGAATATGGTGTGCCTTGAGATTTTAGCTTAACCTTCGGTGTGCCTTGGGTGGCAAAAGTTTGAAAACCACTGCTGTAATGAATAAAGTTACTTTTAATGACAGTCATCTTATCATGACTGGTCCTGACCCAACTGTTGAGAAGCTCTGATTTAGATGAAGAGCAAAAAAAGTAAAACACATGGCAGAGCATGCTGTTTACAGATTAATCAATGAAAATACATTAATCAGTGATTGATCATATGGGATTATATAGTTGTGTT
Source organism: Cheilinus undulatus (assembly GCF_018320785.1). NCBI lineage: Eukaryota > Metazoa > Chordata > Actinopteri > Labriformes > Labridae > Cheilinus > Cheilinus undulatus. The sequence continues at coordinate 56,644,682 of NC_054866.1, read as the reverse complement.
TTACTATAAGAGTCCAGACTGATGCTGTGTTAACAGCTTTTACAGCTCCACCAGCTGACTGACTAACAGTATGTCCTACCGTAACACAATCCAGCAGATGTCAGAGACTGAACAGGAATTAACTGGTTCCTTCTGGACAGTCCTGACAGCCTGCCACTGATGCAGTGTGAAACATGATGACACTGTGCAATATTTCCCCAAATGCCCCGTTCCTGTTCTCTTTTCTGCTGCTGGCGTTAGGGGCGAGGAACAAGGAAAGAGGTCAGTGACGATGATAGTGCCATGGACATGCACTGTGGAAAAACCTAATTGTACTTAACCCTATAATGGTGCTGATATCAGTTTTGTCAGCAATGATAAGTGAGGGAGAAACTCGCCTGATTTTTTTCCCTGAGCAAAGAAAAGCTAAAGAAAAGAAGAAGGTCCCTTTTTTTTTACCCAGTTGCTGATGAACTCTGAAACTGGGCTTGTGAGCATGTCAGTGCAAATAAAAAAAAAGCCCACAAAAAGATGCTGAATGTGCCTTGATAGTGAGAGCCACTATCCACAAAAGGAGAAAACCTTGCCTACCAAAATGACTCCAAGAGCACATGCACGACTCATCCAGGAGGTCCCAAAAGAACCTAAAACAAGGTCTAAAAACCTGCAGGTCTCACTGACTCAGTTAAGGTCAGAGGTCATGATTCAACAGTCAGAAAGAGACTGGGCAACAATGGCATCATGGAGAGTTCCTAGACCAAAAAGAACACAAAGGCTCGTCTCACATTTGACTAAAAACATCCTGGTGATCCCAAAGACTTCTGGGAAATATTCTGAGAACTGACCAGACTACAGTCCTGGAGGGTGGGTTCATCAGGAGTCAAACTAACCCAGCATTTCATCAGAAAAACATCAGACCAGCAGTTGTGGTAGTGTGATGGTCTGGACCAGGACCTGGACCCCTAGAACCATGAATTCTGCTCTCTAGCAGAAAATCCTGAAGGAGAATATCTGGCCATCAGTTCATGACCTCAAGCTCAAGCACACTTGGGTTCTGGAGCAGGACCATGATCCCAACACACCAGCAAGTCCACCTCTGAATGGACTAAAGACTAAGAGAAGGTTCTGGAGTGGTCCTGTCAGGGTCTGGACTTAGATCTGACTGAGATGCTGTGGCAGGACCTTAAACTGGCCGTTCATGCTGGAAAACCCTCCAATGAGGCTGAATGAAAGCTTTTCTGCAAAGAAGAATGGGACACCATTCCTCCACAGTGATGACAGCTATCACAAACGCTTGCTTTAAGGAGGAACCAGCAGTTCCTAGGTTTAGGGGGCAGGGACTGTTTCACATAAGGCCAGGTAGGTTTGGATGGATTCATCCCTTAATAAATGAAATCATCATTCAAACAGACTTTTGTATTTACTCCTGTTATCTCATTATAATGTAAACATTAGTGTGATGATCCAGTGGGGGGCACAGCGCCTTATCCACTGTTGTTGAGGAGGCAGTCTACTTTTGTTGTCTTTGAAAGGAAGGCAGATGCTAGAAGAGAAAAAGTCTTGTCCTTTTGGTAATGAGCACTAACACCAATAAAAGCACCGGCCTGAATAACACACTAAAAATTACACCATACACCACTGATCATCAACTGGCAGCCCGGGGGCCATATCAGGCCCCCCAAAGCTTCCTGTCCGGCCCCCAGAAGATCATTAGATTCAGAAAAGGAGGAAAAGAAGATGTTGTGGTTTTAAGAGTATCCTTTGGCTTTAAATGTCTGCAGCTGTTAAATCAATCCCACAAACAATTCATATTGAAATAACTTCAGAATGACTCAAAATTTGATTTGTTTTACTGAAATTTACTGTTATAGTTAGATATTTTTAAAGGGTTAAGGTTTGCAGAAGTGCTGCAAAAATGACCAGATAAATGGTGAAAAGGGGTTAGAGAGTGGCAAAATAGGTAATAAGGTTTTGGAGTGGCACAAAGAGACAAAATATGGTAGAAAAAGTGGTGAAAAGGTTAAAAATGTGGCAAAACAAATGGCAAAAGAGGAAAAAAGGGGAAAGAGGAATCAAAAATTGTCACAAATGACAAAAATAGTGCAAAAAAGTCTTAAAAAGGGATTAAAAAGTAGCAAAAATAGAATAAAAATGGTAAAAATGGATAAAAGAGTGGCACAAAGTGAATAAAACATGCAAGAAAAGTGGTTTAAATGGGTTAAAGAATGGCGAAGAGATAAAGAGGCATGGTCAAAGAGAAACAAAAATAAAAGAGAATGGGCAAAATGGATAAGAGTGGAGATAAAACACATAAGAAAAGTGGTTTAAATGAGTTAAAGAATGGCAAAAATGATCAAAAATAGGTCAAAAGTGGCAAAAATTGGTTTTGAATTTGCAAAAACTGTTTAAAAAAAATGCAATGAAAAAAGGTTAAAAAGTGGCAAAAATGGATAAGAGTGGCACAAAGGAGATAAAACATGCAGGAATCTTGCAAATCTTGCAAAAAAAAGGTAAAAGAGGAAAAAAGGGGCAAAAAGAATCACAAATTGGTTACAAATGACAAAAAATAGTGCAAAAAGTCATGAAAAGGGATTAAAAAGTGGCAAAAATGGATAAAAGACTGGCACAAAGGGGATAAACATGCAGGAGAAGTGGTTTAAATGGGTTAAAGAAAAAATGATCAAAAAATGGTTAAAGTGGCAAAAATTGGTTTTAAAGTTGCAAAAATTGTTCAAAAAATGTAATGAAACGGGGTTAAAAAGTGGCAAAAATAGAATAAAAGTGGCAAACACTGGTTTTAAAGAGTAGCAAAAACTGTTGAAAAAAATCTAACAAAATGTGGTTAAAGAGAAGCAAAAATAAAAGAGAAAGGGCAAAAATGGATAAAAGAATGGCACAAAGGAGATAAAACATGCAGGAAAAGTGGTTCAAAGGGCTCAAATCTTGCAAAAAACAATGGGTTAAAGAGGCGACAAGGGGCAAAAAGTTTCAAATAGGGGTTAAAAGAGTCAAAAATGAGTTAATACTACTGTAGCCCCATTCTCTGGGATTTTCAGCAGCCCAGTTATTCTGTTGTCAGGCCAGTCTCCTTTTGTCCTGCTGCTGATAACAGGGAAAGATCTCACTGTTTTTTGAAAGAAAATGAAAATACTACTACAATAATATTTAAATCAGACCAAAATGTTGATTTAACTTTGGTTATGTGAAAGTCTGTGGAGACTAAATCTGGCCCTGCAGATGTCCTTGATGACCTCTGACCTACACCGATGATATAGGGAATAATAAAATGCATTACCTCTGTAGAATAGAGCTGGTAAAATAGAGGCAGCTAGTTAAAGCAACACTTATTGAATCTCAGTTTCTCAGACAGACTCCCCCGACTTCTCTCTCCGATGAATTTCTATTTGCTGTGCTGCAGACTTCTTGGTCAGAAACAGCCCAGCTCCATTTTCAAGCTCTCTTAATTCATTCATGCCCCCAAAGAATCCCTCCTCCAGCAGTATTGAGTTTTGGGCCTTTGGGCTCGACAGGCATCACCTCATACCCCAGTGCTCCGCTTTGACTTAGAAGATGCTCTTCAGGTCTAATACTGTCCCCTCAAACTGTAGATATTGGATTTTCTCCCTCAATTTCTCATCTTACATCTGAAATATAGCTCTGAGTTGCCTCAGGGCAGCATGCGTGTACATGAGTTTGTTTGCCTGATGGAATGCTTGCTGTGATATTGCTCACCATGTCAATGTGCAAATAAAGTCAGGATCTTGGCCCACGCACAAATCCAATCAATAATGTTGCACTTGATCAGGATCCAATTTGCCTGCTGTACTTACCTAACAGTAAATACAACAGCTTTGGAGCTCTCTGCTTCATTTTTATTCTTGTTTTTCTGTGTGTGGGTTAGATAAGGAGTGCAGCCTTGCTTGGAGTGACATAACTATTGCATTCTTTCTTGCAGGCCCTTAGAACTGCCTGTCAACAAGGCAACAAAACAAACTCATTTCTGAAAGGTCAGAGAGGTAGAAACGGTCAGACTTGATGGAAGCCGACGACTGAAAAGTCCATCAGAGCTACAGAAAACTTTCTAGTTTTTAGTTGCATTTTTCTTATCGACCTCTGAAACATAAGTCAGTAGAAATATATTCTGGAACCTTCTCTACAGCAGGGGTTTTCAAAGTGTGTGAGAGTGAGCCTCCCCTAAGGAGAGTTTATTCATTCAGTGGACCCCCACCCACAAAAAGGATTCAAAATAAAAAAAATAAAAAATAAACAACAACATTTTAAACATTTATGTCTAATCTTTAAACATTTTTAACATTAATATATTTCGGATATTTTGGTTTGCAAATGTCCTTAAACATCTGCCTTTCCTTTTAATTCAGTTATAATGGCATTAAATACCCTTTTTCATATTTTTTACAACTTCATTTTGCCTCTTTTTCCCCATTTTTCCACTCTTATCCAATTTTTGCCCTTTTTCACCTTTTTGTCCATTCAAGCTACCTTTCATCATTAAATATCCTTTTTTTTTTGCCCATTTTTGCTACATTTTTTGTCACTCCTCCCCAATTTTTGTCACCTGTTTCCTTTTTTTTTTTTTTTTTGCCCATTTTTGCCACTCTGGACTGCTTTTTGCCCATTTTAGTCACTTTTCACTCATTTTTTTTGCCACTTTTTCACCATTTTTTGCCACCTGTAACTCATTTGTTTGTCACTTCTTGCCAATTTTTGCTACTTTCTGTCCATTTTTCCACTTTTTCTCACTATTTTGGCCCCTTTTTACACATTTTTGCTGCTTTTTGACACCTTTTTTTTCAGCATTTGTGCCACTTGTCGTCTTAATAAGCTACCCTTTGCCGTTAAATACCACTTGTTTCCCTTTTCCCAAATTTGAGGGTAACCTTAACCCCTAACCTTTAGCCATTTTTCCCATTTTTGCCCTTTATCGCCATTTTTTTGCCACTTTTTGCCTATTTTTTGCAATCTGTAACTTATTTTTTTTGGCTACTTAATGCCGATTTTGCCACTTTTCCCCCATTTATTCCACATTCGTCCAATCGTTGCCCTTTTTCACTATTTGTTGCCACTTTTGCAATGTCTTTTTTCCAAATTTTTGCCACTTTTAGCCCATTTTTTAAAATTTTTTTAAACAATTTTTGACACTTTTCATCTAAATAAGCTTCCCTTTGCCATTAAATACCACTTGTTTTACTTTTCCCAAATTTTAGGGACCCTAACTCTAACCCTAAACTTTTGTCATTTTTTTCCCCATTTCTGTCCTTTTTTCACCATTTTTTTGCCACTTTTGCCCATTTAAGCTACCTTATAACATTAATTACCACTTGTTTCCAATTTTTTGCCCATTTTTGCCACTCTTGACTGCTTTTTGCCCATGTAAGTCCCTTTCCACTCGCTTTTTTGGTCACTTCTCACAAATTTCTGCTACTTTTTGACCATTTTTCTATTTTTTCTCCCCATTTTCACCCTTTTTTGCTGCTTTTTGACCATTTTTGCCACCTTTAATCTATTTTTATTGCTATTTCAAGCTGTTTTTGTCTCTTTTCACCTCTTAGATTGTGGCTCTTGCAAAGGTATTTTCAATAATTGGGCTCTTTGGTTGAGTAACACTGCTCTATAGTATAGTCCTTATAGTAACTCTAAGTCTATCCATTTTGCTCCATGCACAGCAGAGGTTCGCAAAGCAAATCACCTTTTTCAGGTTTATGGTTCTGCGCCTCCCCTGAAGCTCTGTGGTGCCCCCCAGGGGAGGCCCGCCTCACACTTTGAAAACCACTGGTCTATACAAACACAATGTCTATCCGATGTGTTTCCTCCAAGTCCATACAGTGATTGAAAGATGATCGACGAGAGGGAGATCAATAATGCAAACTAGAGCTCAATCAGAGCATGTGCTCCTGCAGCTCTCAGACAAAATGGTGTAAAGGTTGAGTTTTTCAGCCCAAAGAAATGTGTGTTTTTCACCTCCAGTAAATCAATGAAGACTTTCTTGAGTCAGAAGCAGAAATAAATCCACATTTAACGTCCGAATGTTATGGGAGCTTTCTCTTCTCATGCTGTAAAACTTCCTGCTGCAGTTTAACATCACAATAGCTTCTTTATTTCAGCTGGAAACAGAGCCAACGCTGTTTTCCGTTGGCGTCCACTAACAGATGTTGGTGAGCCGGTGTTGGTGGTACACAGTCTGTCAGCTTCTTTGTTCCTCTGTAAATCTGACAACAACACTTTTGCTCATATTGCTGGTGAACAGGCATGCTCAGTTATGATCACAATCATAAATAATCATCTTAATTATTTGACTGATGTTATTTCTGTTAATTATATTTCATCAGACTTTTATCATGTTCAGCAGAAGCGTGCTTGTATTTTTCACATTTCTAACCCTTTCACTTTTTACAACTTTTAACATTTTCCACATTTTTTGGCCCCAATAAAATGAATGGAAGATTTCTGCAGTTCTGCCTAAAACTGCTTCAACTTTGAGATTCTACAGATTCTGCATACTTCCACTTACAGACTTCATTTTTGCTTTAAAACGTAGACAAACTCTTCAGCTGTTTAACATGTATTCAGCTTTTAGCTATCTTCTACAGTTTTTGAGATTTCACAGTTTAAGCGACATAAACTTTTGGGGTTTTACACAAAAAAGTCAGACTTCAGAGTGCGTGACATCATCAGTCAGAGTGCAGCAGCCTGCTGGTGACAGAAGAAATCTCCCAAACAAACTTCCATAAAACCCACAAACTTCACTCCACAGACATAAAAACAGTATCAAAACGGAGGAAATCTTGTCCCGCTACTGTCAAACCAAGAACCAAAGCCATATCATGCAGTTTAGGCATAAGAGGACCAACTGTCCTAAGAACGGCGAGATCTCCCTCATCTGCTGCTATATTATGCATTCTGAGACTTTGGTCTTCAGACTCAGAAAGACACCCTTTTTTAGAACACTCTTGTAGCATGATTTTTTCGCTTCCCAGACATAAAAAAACATATCACAGCATTCGTCAGCTTCTGTTGATTCTCACGACACCGTTGGTTTTCTTCTAGGTTTTACAAATACATCATAAATTGACGTTTGAGTGCATGTTCTGAGCTCTCAACCCTGTTTTCTGAGCCCACTTTAACTGAAACTAACAGGTGTGACTAATTAGCTTTGATCTCAGCTGTGATGTCATACAGGCATTCGTTACCATAGCAACCTAGGAGTCCTACACACACATACAAACACAAAGTCACGCTTTAACATTCTCCATAACTATAACATACATGTGACTTTAATGAAGCCATTTTAAAGCTCTCATCTTCATATGATGAAATAACAATGTGCTTATCTGTAATTCTTTACATTTTCCACAAATCAGCTGCTGTGCTCTTCAGCTTTGATGCTATTTATAGCTATTTTTATGCCATCTTTCTGCTATTTTCATGCTATTTTAAGCTATTTGTATGCTTTTTCAGCAACTGAATCCCATTTAAAGCTACTTAATGCTCCATCACCATGGCTCTTCACAAGTTTAACTGTTTCACCCACTAATTATACCTTCTTATTTTCAGCTTAGTTTCACTGCTTTTCCCAATTTTATTTCACATTTTCTCATTTCCCGCCTTCAGCCTCAGCATTTCAACGCATTTGCTGCAAGGAAATGCAACTTCTCCAGTTGTTACTGAAATTCAAACTATTAACCGCAAAGCACTTTCTATGACATTAAACCTCCGTCCCTTTTACAACATGGAATTAAAGCGCGTCTAAAGCTGTTGCTTGGAAAAAGGAGAGGCGGGTAAGCTAGGCTGATTAGCTTCTTTTGGCATATTAGCGAAACCTTTCAGATATTAGCCTGGATTCCCACACAGCCACAGACTCCATCTCTGTCATCAGTCAGCAACATCTATTCAGATCAGTGCCCTTTAAGTCAGTGGTTCCCAATGCTGGGGTCGGGACCCCATTGGGGGTCGTGAGACACTGAGAGGGGGTCTCCAGAAGCCTTAAAAAAAACTAGGAATATTTGTTGATTTACACTGTTGCCACTTTACACCAATTTTTCCAGATTGTCATCCCCTTTTATATCACCATTTTTGCCACTTAAAACTCATTTTTTTGTCAGTTTTAAACCCTTTCCACCATTTTTCTGCCTGTTTTTGCCTCTTCTAAACCAAATCTTACCACTCTCTGCCTGTTGTTGCTCTGTTGACACATTATTGCCACTATTAACCCATCTTTACCACTTTTGCGACACATTACACAATTTAATATGCCCATTTTTTTCACTTTAACCATTTTTGCCTCTTTTTTTTTGCCACTTTTATCCAATTTTTGGCTCTTCTAACCCATTTCTGCTTCTTTTAATCTCCAACTTCACCACCTTTCCCAACATTTTCGACTAATTTAAGCTATTTTTAAATTATTTTAATTCTGTTTTAAACAAAAGGATTTACATTTTAAGAGGGCTGCTGACTGCAAAATCAATTAAAAAGATATTTGTTTCTTTAATCAGAGTGGTTATGATTCAGGTTGAATATAAAATACCACAGCTCCACTTTACAGTGGACCAGTATTTGCTGGCCCCCAGTTTGGCTAGACCCCAGAGAGGCGACCTTGTCTCCACATGACTATTCTATAATGTTCATGTCTGTGTTCAGCCACCTTCAGGTACAGCGGGGGTTTCCAGTCTCTGACACCTTTATTTTGGGGTGATGGCCTGAAAAGGTTGGGAACCCTGCTTTAAGTAAAACCAGGGTTTAGTTGTCAAAATTAGACTGAGTTTGTGGCAGAACTTTAGATAGTTTATAAAAAGCTCTTTATAAAGACATACAGACCTGTTCTTTAGTGTTTCGTCTGTTGAAAAATTAGAACTGGTCTGGTTTTTGACAGCGACCTATATCGCTACAAGCAGGAAGGGCTCCAGACCAGCAGTTTTCAAAGTGTGAGGCGGGCCTCCCCTGGGGGGTGCCACAGAGCTTCAGGGGAGGCGCAAAACCATAAACCAGGAAAAAGGTGTTTTGCTTTGCGAACCTCTGCTGTGCACGGAGCAAAATGGATTGACTTATAGTTACTATAAGGACTATGCTATAGAGCAGTGTTACTCAACCAAAGAGCCAAATTATTGAAAATACCTTTGCAAGAGCCACAATCTAAGAGGTGAAAAGAGGCAAAAACAGATTGACGTAGCAATAAAAATAGGTTAAAGGTGGCAAAATGGTCAAAAAGCAGCAAAAAAAGGGTGAAAATGGGAGAAAAGTTGAAAAAATGGTCAGAAAGCGGCAAAAATTTGTGAGAAGTGACAGAAAATGAGTGGAACGTGACTAAAATGGGCAAAAAGCAGCCAAGAGTGGCAAAAATAGGAAACAAGTGGTATGTAATGGCAAAGGGTAACTTAAATGGGAAAAAAGTGGCAACAAATTGTGAAAAAGGGCAAAAATTTGGAAAAAAAGGAAACAAGGGGTATTTAACGGGAAAAGGTCGCTTAAATGGACAAAAAGTGGCAAAAAATGGTTAAAAAAAGGGGGGGGGGGCAGAAATGGGGGAAAAGTGGCAAAAAGACGTCATAAGTAAACAAAAAAATTTGGAAAAACAGGGATATTTAAAGATGAAAGGTAGCTTAAATGGGCAGTAAAAGGGCAAAAATGGGATAAAGTGGAAAAAATGGTGAAAAAGAAGCAAAATGAAGTTGTAAAATGGCCCCAAAAATATGAAAAAGGGTTTTTAATAGCATTATAACTGAATGAGTGGGAAAAGCAGATGTTTAAGGACATTTGCAAACCAAAATATCCAAAATATATTAATGTTAAAAATGTTCAAAGATTAGACATAAATGTTTGAAATGTTGTTTATTATTATTATTTTTTTCTAAATGTGAATCATTTTTGTGGGTGGGGGTCCACCAAATGGATCAGTTCTTCTAAGGGAAGGCTCACTCTCACACACTTTGAAAACCCCTCCTGTAGAGAAAACAGCCAGGAACCACTGCTGTGGAAGGTGGGAGATTTAAAGTCTTCACTTTTTACATTGAGGAAGATTTTTTCTGAAAGTGTTCCACAATTTTACAGATTGGTGGACCTCTGAGAGACTCCTCCTCTCTAAAATGCTCCTTTTATACCCAGTCATGTGACTGACCTGATGACAATGAATAAAATCAGTTGCTTCTCCAGCTGTTTTTCATGAGTACCACTTACTTTTCCAGCCTTCTGTGGCCCCGCCCCTACTTCTTTGAGATGTGTTGCTGCCATCAAGTTCAAAATGTGCAGAGACATTTCATGAAATGTTAAAATGTTCTTGCCTCCATTTTACACAGCGTCCCATCTTTTTTGGAATTAGGGTAAAGGAACCTCATCCTCATCTTTTAAAACCGCGTAGTTTTGCTCGTCTGCTCCGGGTTCAGAACTTACTGAGTACCAAACAGGATGTCAGCATCGCTCCATGACATTTAAATCATCCCTCATTTGAATATGTGTCCTTCTCTCTCAGCGATCAGACGGGTTCATCACCTTCTCCTGGATAATTAGAAAGTTTTAACATTTAGAGCACATTAACGCTCATCTGTGGAGCCGTGGTGAAACAGCAGATCACTACCACTGACGCTCTGTTTCTCTGACTCAGTAGAAAAACAGAGACTGATGGTGGCATGACTGATACGCTAACAGTATCAGCGTCTGATTAACAGAGAGATTATTAATGAAGTGGCTTCCTGGTGGATGAAGTAGTTTAAGGCACCTGAATCTTATTTAGCATCTCCCATCCATAGACTTCTGATTATTATCACAGACGGAGGTGTTCTTCACTCACCCTGATTAGACTTGACATTTAACTCCTCAGTTTAAAAATCTTCCCCAAATATGTAAATGGGCTCAAAATTTCTTCATTATGCAAATAAGGTTGCTCACATCTCTCTAGGACAAACAGTCACAACGCATGAGTCGCTCTATGAAAAACACGTGAAATATAATTCAGAGCAGATCTGAAACAGGAGGAAAATTCTCCCTCACATCAGAGTTAAATATGGAGACAAAGTTATTACTGTGTGATCGTTGAACACATACATGAAAATAATGATTCTATATTAATAATTATAAATTTATTACACATCTAATATAAAATTATTAATTAATTAATCAATAATTATATTATAATTATATTAAAAATGTAATCATGAAAATATAATAATAATAATAATAATAATATAAACTTACATAATTAAATATATAATATAAAATTATGATTTAATTATTAATTATTAATAATTATATTATAATTATATTGAAATTTAATCATTAAAATAATACAATAATAATTATAACAATAATTAAAAAAATATAACATTATATAATTAAATATGTAATATAAAATTATTATCTAATTATGAATTAATTAATAATTATATTATAATTATATTACCGTAGAATACCAAATAATAGTACCAATAATATTTGGAACAGGCATTTACATCCTTTCTCAAAAAAATCTTGCTCAGCAAAAATTGGAAAAATATGGTAAATTTAATCAAACTATTTATTTCCAGCAGTATGAATATCACCTTTACATTTTTCAGACAAGATTACAGTACCATAGTTCTACTTTTGTCTTCTTCTGTCAACTCAACGCTCTCTAAACACTTTAAATGCTGGTAAGGAACTAAACAAACAAAGTTGACGACAGACAGTTTAGTTAATGTCGTACTTTTTATTTTTTGGCTGCACCGGGGCATGGCGCTGCTATCTCACTTGAGAAAAGCAGCAAGGGACGGGGGTGCCCCAGCCAATGAGGAGGCTAGTACTCGCAGCCAATCAGGCTCAGGTCAGAGGGAGCGTCCCTATTGGCTGCTGTAGCTTCCGTATCTCAGCTCAGTGAGAAGTTGATTCAATGGTGGAGTTACGGCGGCGTTCGGTCCTGTGTAGATGAAGTGTGTTCTTGCCAGTGATTGGGCCGTTGATTTCAGTGGAAAAGCAGAGCAGAATCACTCCACGAGCGCTTTGCCACTGTCAGGATTCAACTGACCTATGGCTAAGCCACGCCCCCTCCACTCGCTCGGACAAACAATGAACATTCACTGACAGGCGCTATTGCAGTTGTCACAGTAGGAGACATTTTACAGCAGGCCAATGATGATTTTGGAGACAGAAAGATCAAATATAATGTAGAAGTCACCAAAAGGGTCTAAACTACGCACTGGAGGGATATATTAATCATTTTATTTTCGAAAAGGTCGATAAAAAGCTTCAGTTACAAGCCCAAATTTACAGGTCCCAGTGCAAACGTGATAAACCACATCTCATTGCCATCACAATCTCAGACCAGATCCAAGATAGAGGATCATCATCAGAGAGCCACTGAAGTTCAGGTTTTTGGCTCAGAATATGACAAAAATGTAACGGCCTTTTTACCATCTTTACCCAGAGTGTCTCCGGTAGTTTGGTGCTCCAGTATTTACACTGAATCATTCAGCATAACGTCTGCTGACCTTTGTTATCTCGGCTACAGATAGGTTAATGAAGCTAAGCTCCAGAAGTTAACGTTAGTTTAACTAGAGCCCTTTGGACAACAGCTAACAATCATGCACGATCACCAAAGAACAAAAACTAGAACACACAATGCCAACGAACTCCCAACAAACAACGTGACACAACAAACAACGCAGCTAGGAGCTAACGTTAGGCTAACTTTAGCTAACGTTAGAGATGTTAAAGATAACTTTATATTTCTTTCCAGCAAAGCGACAACATGCTGCCTCAAATACGATGTTGGCTTACCTTAGAACAGATGTTGTTAATTTTATCCATGTTGAGTTGATGTTGTGGTCTACTGCAAAACTATTATCCAAAGAAGACACTTCTCTGGGTTTAGATGTGGCTGAGGAAAGGGTAAAATACACTCCGTCGCCCAGCCTCTCAGGATACCTTGTGTTGGAGTCGCATGTACCCCATGAACACCGATTGACCTTTTTAAACTTAAAATCTAAAAAAAAACCTCATAAAACCGGACGAAAATGGACTTTCTCCCATTCATTTCAATGGACGTCCACGCAGCCGATGTCCGAGGGTATGGGAGTGGTGTACGCACTGTGATTGTGAGTTGATTCTATACGGTTCTCATCTCATCTCAGTCACATTTTGGAGCTGTAAATAAATTACACCCGGCGTTTATTTAGAGCAGGCGGTTATTTGTCAAAATATACTGCCACACTCGGCAGTTAATTGGGACCCGGCAGTTATTTGGTATTTTATGGTAAGCTTCATGAAAATATCTTTAAAATAATAACAATAATAACAATAATAATAATAATAATAATAATAATAATAATTTCATAATAATAAATAATTATTTTGTATCATATCTTGATTAATAATTATAATTAAATTAATAATTCTATATAATAATTATAAATTATATAATTAGATGACAATTCTATAATAATAATAATAATTCTATAATAATAATATTATAATAATATAATACTATATAATTAAATATATAATATAAACAAATTAATAAATTAATAATTATATTAACAATTTAATCATTATATAATTATAATAAATAAATAATTTGATAATAAATAATTATTTTGTATCATAAATTAATTTATTAATTACTAATTATAATTAAATTAATAACTCAATATAATAATTACATATTATATAATAATATGATAATTCTATAATTATAACAATAATAATATAATATTATATTATTGAATAAAGAATTTTTCTATAATTATTAATTTAATTATAATTATAATTAATATAATAATATCATTATTTATTTATTCTTCTTTATTGTATTTATTTTTTATTTTAATTATATAATGATTAAATTAATTATGTAAGATAGAATAATTATTTAATATTCTTTATATTCTATAATAACAATAATTCCCTCTGTTACTCTCCAGATCCTGCTCTTTGTGTACTCAGACACAGGTAGTGGTTACAGGTAGTGAACACAGGGGGGCAGTATGGAACCATAATCCTGTTCCCAGACAAACGAGCAGAGCTGAAGCTTTCTAAAGCCAGTATCTGGAAGTCTTTGATATCAGATCCTAAATGTTTGATCTCTGCCATAGTCTCCAATCTGCCATTTTCTCCCGCTCCCACGTGTGTTTTCTACTGTTTAGACTGTCTGCATCGCCTCAAACAAAATGTCAGCTTCAAAAAAGAGATAATCATCCTAAGTGAAATGAAATAATCAGTATGGGCTCTAAGTTTCTAACTTTTAGCTCCTCTAACTTCATCAGAGAGGTTGTTTTCAGTGTGAATGGTTTACATCTGACTGACTGAGAGACACTTAGAGGGAATGTTCAGCTCATTAAAGGAATGACTCATTGTTTTCTGTCCTTTCTCAGTTCTTTTCTTGACTACAGGCTTGGTCACAACCCGTGGGCTCAACCCCCACCCCCCGTCCTCGCTTGTGTGAATAACTCAATAACTCCCATCCGTGGCACAATTAAGGCATTATTACACCCTCGGCTGGACCTCACGCTCCAGGGTGAATTGTGGGGGCAGAAGGTTCCTGGCCAGTCCCTCACTTCTTCCCCGGCCCACTGCAAAGTCTTGGCTGCTCTTATCCCTGACCCATTTTACACTCCCCCCTGTGCCCCGATTCTGCACAGACACACAAACTCTCTGTCTGACACGCACACGCTCAAACCCCCCCTGTTGTCTCCATCCAGCAGGCAGAAACATGGCATCGTGAGTCACGTCAGTGCCAGCAGCTGTGCAGCGGGCACCATGTGGGGCGCTCGTTCGGCCAAACAGTGGGTGGGGGTGGGGTGGGCCTTGTTAGGGGTCGTGGGGGGCTCTTCTCCCTTTCCTCCTTCTATGTTTCTTCTCTTGTGGCTCTGCATGAAGGAGGACATCTGCCTACTGTCAGTCACTCAATGCTGAGGTCAGACTGCACCTTTAACAACCATAGCTAGAGACATGCCTGCAGTTAAAAATGTCTGAGCCTACCTAACACATATCTGACTGTGTACACCATCAGAGGAAGACCCAGTGCCACCTCCTGAGCTCACTGGGACAAACTGGTTAATGGTTTTCAGCTGGGTGGGCTAGCTAATGTCACTATTGGCTATAAAGACAGCAGCACTGAGGTAAACCTGAGTGCTCTTCTCTGCTAGAGCTACACATGATGGCACCAGGAACATGACTTTACTGAGTTATCTGTATGTGCATCTTAAACGCAGCGAAAAGTTTAATCTGAATGTTTTTAACACACATGCAGCCACTGCTCCATACCTGAGTTAACACAGAAACAACAACACTTCACGTTAGCTCTCAGTCTGTTAGCACGTTAGCCATTACCATAATCAGCATCTTGACCCTTAGATCAGTGGTTCTCAACCTTGGTGGTCAGGACCCCCTTTGGGGTCATGAGACACAAAGAGGGGGTCAACGGATTCCCTTTAAAAAAACTAAGAATATTTTTAGAATTCCATTGTTGCCACAACACCAATTTTGGCAAATTTTAACCAGTTTTAATCATTTTTCACACAATGTTTAACACTTATTTTTGCCATTTTAAACTCTTTCCACCACTTTTTTCTGCCTGTTTTTGCCACTTCATGTTGCCACATAAGCCTTATGTTGCCTCTGTAGACCCATTGTTGCCACTATTAACCCCATCTTACCAATTTTTCCCATTTTAACCAAATCTCACTATCTGATATGCCCATTTTTGCCAGTTTGACCAATTTCTGCCAAAATCTGCCTGTTTTTTCTGTCTCAGTTAGCACTTTTTTATCAGTTTATATTGTCTTCCCATTTCACCAGATTTCCACCCATTTTTGCCAATTTAAAGCCTTTTGAGACACTTTTTAATTCCTTTTTGCCACTGTACCCCCTTTTTGCCTTTTTTGCGCCATTCTTATGTAATTTTTGCCACTTCTAACCCATTTCTGCTATTTTTAAGATCCAACTTCACCTTTTCCACCATTTTTTGCCATTATTAACCCCCTTTTTCAATTTTCAACCCATTTTAATTCTTTTTTTTTTTTTTTAACAAAATAGAGTTACATTTTTAAGAAGGCTATTTACTAGGCAAATGATTTAAAAAAAGAGATTTGTTTCATTGATAAGAGTGGTTATTTTTTTCAGTTTAAATATAACATATGGATATTACAGCTTGACCTTACAATGGACCAGTATACAGTTCAGGTCCATTGGGGGTCCCCGGTCTCTGGCACCTTTATTTTGGGGGTCATGGGCTGAAAAGGTTGAGAACCACTGCCTTAGATGCACAGGTGGGTCAAAAATGACACAGTGGTGTCGCTTTCTTGCCATTTCTTAGTAATGAAAAGTTTTCATTTCATACTCCAGATATTCCTCAAAAACATGTTATTGATATCATGACATTTAAATTTACCTTTTACAGATTTAATGAAATTCTAGTTTCTGTATTAGTACCCCACTCTTCCATAGGTGGTCAAAATGACCTGCATTCATTTTCTATGGAATTACATGTGAACCTTTGAGTCAAACCTTTGAGAAATGGAGAGAAACTTTTGATTCAGTCTCAAGCTGGGTTTCCATTACACTTACACGTGCAAAATCTAAATAGCGCAATAAAAAACTGGTAATGGAAACACCTGAATTTCGAAAAACCCTAAAATATCGCTACAAAGTTTTTAGGCTTTCATGAGGAGGTTTTTCAGGCATTTCGATATAGAAATATATCCCAAAAGTGTAATTGAAACACTTTTTCCGCATTTACAAGTCACGGGACGTGACGTACGGTGTCACATGACCAGTCACTCTGAGACAACTTGGCGCTGTACGTGTAGACAGAGAAAGAGACGAGACTTTTCTTATCATCATACTTATACCCTTATTCGTGGCTTTTGCTATACGTACAGACTTTACCTCTGAACTATCATCCGTCGTCTTTGTCGTTTGTTAAAAAAATTATTATTAAGATGTAACCAAAACCATAGCAACACGCAACAGGTTTTTAGCATCAAGCTTCTCTTCACACAGGGATTCACACAAGATGAGATTTTACCAGAATTGCAAGGCCTACACCCAAAACTCCCTTCAATGGAAACGCATTCAAAGCGCAATTGTACTTAATCGAAATTTAAGAAATATTGCTTTTATTTTGCGAAAAACTGTAATGGAAACCCAGGTACTGTTAAGTGGCTGTGAGGACAAACTGTCATTTTCCATGGCTTATATTGACGTTATACAGGGAACTACGGTGTTTAAAGTGAGGTTTTGGTGCGAGAGAGTGGAGAGAGAGAGAGCGGAGGGGCTGGCCAGGGGTGAGAGCGAGTGAGTGAGAAGGGAGCAGCAGGTGCTGAGCTGAATCATTAATAACATTTAAATGACTTCGACTGATGCAAAAATTCACAAAAAATCAAACATGCTCCAAAAAAATAATTCAGACTAATAGAATAGTCTCAGTGTGCAAAGGCCCACACACACACACACACACACACACGCATGGGTCCACCCACACACACACACACACACACACACACACACACACAGGATGCTGACATTGTTCTATTGCTGTTGTGTAACTCTCTTTTCCAATTTCCAAAACTTTTTAAAATGATAAAAAATTTAAAAGTGAAAAATAAACGATTTCAAACATGAAATCGTTCTTGTGTGGACCAAAATTAAACACAAAACATATTATTCACCTTATGTGGCTCTGGAACACGGACCGTGAGGAGGACCTCTGTTTTGTCTTCGTAGAGCTTGATCACCTGATAGCTGTTTGAAAGCGCCAGTTTTGGGGCTGTAATTTTGTACTGAATTCCAGTCAGCCAGTTTTAATCCCAAAAATAGTTTATTGTGGTGTCTTGTTGGCATTTTAGAATAGCATGTTTGATATGTTCAAATAAAGAATAATGTAGAAAATTTGAGTGATGGGATTTTTTCATTTAAAGCTATTTGGCAGGTATGCCTGGAGAATCGTTGGTGCAAGACGTAGTTAAGTCATCACTTTCTCTTGAGAGATTTATTGATTATATTTGTTCAGAATTGTTGTTTATTGCGTTTTGATATATTCTTTACTTTAAAAGGTTTTCTATTTTCCTTAAAAGTTCCCCTTGTGTGTGTTTAACGCTAGCTTGAGAAAAGTTAAGTGTTACAACTTCACACAGAACATCAGAAGAACAGGACTGGGAGATCCCAACTGTGATAGCTACTGTACGCTGGAATGACCCAGATGCTAAAAAAAAAAAAAAAAGTAAACTTGTAAGGAGTTTTGACATTGCAGGTATTGTGTGACTCCTCCTCGTGGCTCCAAATCTGCTCTGAGTTCCTCCAACAGTTCCAAAATGGCAAGGCTGGATAGGCGATGTGTTTTAATGACTGTTTCCTCATTCATTCCAAAAATATTCACACGAGGGTGAAAAATATGTTCTCTGTGTCTTCTTTCATCGTTTCATATCTCCTTCTTGCCATAATAACCGCAGCCATGTGTGCACAATTACCCGGACAAACTGTTTGCACCTCCCTTCCAAACGTGTTAAATATAGACGCAGTTTCTATGAGCTAAATTGCTTTCAGGTTTGATAAATCGCTATGTGTGTGTGTTAAAATAATATATTTGCATTTTCCCCTCCCAGCACACACACAATTGCGTGTAAACATTACATATTCATCTTGGCAATCATACTAACTGGATGCAGCTGCGCTATTTTGCACCTCTGAAAGACACAACCCTTAGCGTGTCCATCCATATGGAGGTTTCCAGCCATGTGGCCCCTGGAAGGTTAAAGCAGCAGCTGACTAACCCAGGCGGCATCTTTAGAGCAGAACCTTCTCTGCAAAGTAAAGCTGTCGCCTGTATCCATTCAGCAATGAAATGGTAAAATGTATGATGAGTGTTCCTGACTGAATGTAGGCTATAATATTGATTTATTGCTTGAACTTGTTGAAAAATGCATGAGTTGAGTGATCTAATGATAATTGCATATTAACCCTTTATCTACTGAGTCTAAAAATGGCCATTTGGACATATTTTGTTATCATGGCTGTAAAATAGTCAGGAAATGCCCTGAGTCTGAGAGCTTTGGTCCCTTTTCTCAGGAGTACTTGAACTTGACTTTTCAACATCTGGTTAATGATTATTGCACATTATATGGAATTGTCAGCAGTTTAAAAGAAGAAAAACACAAAAAAGATTTTTTTTTCATGGCTTTTATGAGAAGAAATGTTGTTATTGCTCATGAAGTTTTGATTGGACATTTGAAATGTGAACCTATACATGTTTAGAACAATCAGCAGTCATTTTTGGAGTCTAGGATTCTGGGTGTGCGAAACACAGTGCAAAAGATAACTATATACACCGCATTCCACATTATTATGCGAATGAAATTTTTCTCTGAGTTTCCTAAATATTAATGCAAATGACAGTCAGAATATTTTTCAAGTCATCAGCCATTAGAGCATAATTCAAATGTTTTTGAACAAACTTCATAATGACAAAAATATTTTTTTTTAAATTAAAAAACTGAAAATGCACTGTTCCACATTATTAAGCACAACAGCTTTTTAAAACATTTTATAAGTTGTAAAGAACTGAAAATGGTCATTTGTAGAAATTGCAGCATCAGGAGGTCATATTTACTGAAATCAAAGATATTTCAATCAAAAACATCTGAACAGGACAAGTTCCATGTTAACATAGGAGCCCTTCTCTGATATCACCTTCACTATTCTTCATCCATTGAACTTGTGAGTTTTTGGAGAGTTTCTGCTAGAATTATTTTTGCAGGATGTCAGAATATCCTCCCAGAGCTGCTGTTTTGATGTGAACTGCCTCCCACCCTCATAGATCTTTAGCTTGAGGATGCTCCAAAGGTTCTCAGTAGGGTTAAAGGTCAGGGGAGGATGGGGGCCACACCATGAGTTTCTCTCCTTTTATGCCCATAGCAGCCAATGACACAGAGGGATTCTTTGCAGCATGAGATGGAGCATTTTCATGCATGAAGATCATTTTGCTACAGAAGGCACGGTTCTTCTTTTTGTACCATGGAATAAAGTGGTCAGTCAGAAACTCTAGATACTTTGCCGAGGTCATTTTCACACCTTCAGGGACCCTAAAGGGGCCTATCAGCTCTCTCCTCATGATTCTGGCCCAAACATGACTCCACCCCCTCCTTGTTGACGTCCCGGCCTCATTGGGACATGGTGGCCATCCACCAACCATCCACTACTCCTCCATCTGGACCATCCAGGGTTGCACGGCACTCATCAGTCAACAAGACTGTTTGAAAATGAGTCTTCATGTATTTCTGGGCCCACTGCAACCGTTTCTGCTTGTGAGCATTGGTTAGGGGGGGCTGAATAGTAGGTTTATACACGACTGCAAGCCTCTGGAGGATCCTACACCTTGAGGTTGGTGGGACTCCAGAGGCACCAGCAGCTTCAAATCCCTGTTTGCTGCTTTGTAATGGCATTTTAGCAGCTGCTATCTTTACCTGATGAATTAGTCTGTCAGAAACCTTCCTCATTATGTCTTTATCTGCACAAACCCGTCTGTGCTCTGAATCAGACACAAATTTCTTCACAGTACGATGATCCGGCTTAATTTTTCCTGAAATATCGAATGTTTTCATTCCTTGTCCAAGGCATTACAGTATTTGACACTTTTCAGCAGCAGAGATCCTTTTTCTTTCCCAGATTGCTGAAACCTGTGGCCTGCTTAATAATGTGGAACAGTGACTTTTGAGGTTTTTGTTTTTTTAAAAATAATAGTTATCATTATGAAGTTTGTTCAAACACATTTGAATTATACTCTAACTGTTGATGACTTGAAAAATATTATGACTGTCATTTGCATTGATATTTAGAAAATCAGAGAAAAACGTCGTTTGCATAATAATGTGGAACGCGGTGTACATAGGAGACAATTAGTGCAAATAAAGGTGGAAAAATGCATTCTCTACATTCTCAGTAACATATTGTTATTGCACATGACAGACACGCACAAATGCCACTGTCTAACGCTGTTTGTAGAAAACAAAACACCACTCGTCCTCGCTCTCCTTTTACCCTCTTCCTTCACTCTCCTTTCTCACTCGTCTTCTGCCAAAGCTGCCATTTTCATGGTGCTGTTCGACATTACCGTAATATATATACCACACATCATATATTCCTGAAAGCACAGATTCTCAGCTCTCTGTCAGCGTTGGAATTTTTTAGATTGAGCAAACTTTGGAGGAGTTACAGTGTTGAGAATCCGTGTAGCGGTCTCGCAATACTTCTGGTGTTTTGCTATGAATGCCCAGGTCATATGGTTGTGGGTACAGAGTTATGGTAATATTACTCCGGACATATAAAACACAGCACCGGTGCCGGGTCAGAAGGTAAAGAGTTAAATCGCAGTAATGAAAAAAAAAAAAAAAAAATCACAATTAGATTATTGTTGCAGATTGTCCAGCCCTAACTAAAACTGACTGAGCGTGGTGTGTGGTGGTCAGCCAACAGCATGAATGTATGACTGTGATCACAGCGACCATGAGGCCTACAGCTGAGTCTGGGCTTTTTAAAATCCTTTTCAGCTCTTCTTTGTTTTCTCACATAACTGGAAACTCATTCCCTGAGTGTCTTTGCTTAAGTTGCTTGACTTTCAGTTTTTTGGCATTGTGGTGACGAATGTTTTTCCTAAGTAAGAGTTTTAAGAGACAAGAAGCTTTGACTAAACTTTAATGAGCATTTTATTGGCCTTCACATTCTGCAGCGCCTCTCGCTCAAAGTTTGTGTTTGTTCCAAAGAGTGAATCAACTCTGAAACGTGTGAGAGCAGCAGCTTTGTTAGCTCAGGAGAAGTAACCTACTCCAAAAGAGTTTATCAATGGAATACGCATCAGAGTTGAGTCAATATTTGCCCAAACAGTTCTCTCCCAAGCTGATCAACAGAGAACAAAAGCCCATCCCTTTATTCTTTATCATTGGAGCAGATCCATCTCTCTTGATAACATCACAGACCAAGGTCTTGTTTTTCTGCTTTCTAGCTTTGGGGAAGAATTCTTTTATTTAGTGGATTAACTGAAATAAAGGTCATAGCTGCCTTTCATCAAGCTGCAATAAACAACGTTTCATGGTGATACAGGGATCTAGCAGATAAGCTTTTTTATTTCACAGCCAAGTCTCAAGCTGCCCAAACAACTGCTCGTGTTATTCTCTAGGAGGCTCTCCTTGTGTCCACTGTCCATGTGCTATTAATATTCATACACGCTAACATTTCCTTGAATGCTTCCAACTCACAGAGACGAGGCTGACAAATGGACTTGCAGTAGAAGAGAGGCTTGCTCTCCAAATGTCACGTCTGCTGCAGGCTGTTCCATTTGTTTTGAATGCACTCCAAATGAAAAGCAATTTAAGCGCTCCAACCATTAGAAAGAGCCCTCACCACTGAAGTGCAAACCAAACCTTAATTAGGAAAATGATGATTGCTCTGTGCACGTGCTCGGTTTGCTTTACAATTGGCCGAGCCTCTCTTCGTATACCAACCTCTGACGATTTATATACTTCAGCCTGTCTACATTTGCAAAATGTCAACGTGCCAGAGATGAAATTAGAGCAGGTCTCTGTAAAGACGACACATCTATCACATCTTTACTGGCACAAGATTAACGGGTTGACATTTCTCTCTGCTAGATCTGCACAATAGGACCTGATCCAGACGACAGCTGTGCCAAACACCAGTGCATGATGGAGAATACAATTAAGTCCAACATCTTTAACATTTTTCCACCAAAGAGCTTTGAAAGATTGGATGCTGACTGTTTGCATTTCTGTGTGTCTTTGTGTCAAGGGCGCTGTGCTGAAAACATCTTTTCAATGTTCAATCTATTGAACAATCATTCTGACTGTGAGAGTCTCTGTCAGACACGCGGTACTGCTGGATGTAGTCAGGCGTGTTTGATGACACATGCCCAGAGCCCCACGCCTCACCTGCTGTAATACTGTGCTTATATGCCGGGAATAATTAGCAGCCTAATATGCAGAGCAAACATTCGATCAATTTCAACTGCCTGTAGTGTGAGTCCAGTCAACCATCCTGGAACAAACAAGAGCAAACCTTAACACAGGGAAAGGTCATAGGATCAATAATTCATTTAAGATGCTCCGTGGGATTGACTCTGCAGCCGCCCTGTAATCAGGAGGGGAGATTTATTTATCTTAACCAACTTTAAATCCACGCTCCCATGCTAGAGAAAACACTCTGCCACATCGGTCGATTTTTAGTTCCCTCACAAGGCCACCAGATTTTCTCTTTATTTACCCCCCAGGAGCCGGCGAGCGGCTGCTCCTGAAAGCAACTGAACTGTGGACCAAGCGTCCATTATAGAGACTTTAAAGCAATGACGCTCAGTGTGTGGCTCTTTTGTGGATATTTGTGGCTCTTTTAATTAAAAATGTTATTCCCCAAAAAACTTTTAAAAACTTATCGCCCATTTAAGCTACGTTTTACCATTTAAAAAAACTCATTATTTTCTTTTTTTGTTGCCCATTTTTTGCAAATTCTTTTTGCCTCTTTTATTCAATTTTTGCCCTTTCAATTTTTTTTGCCACTTTTATCCCATTTTTTCCCATTTTTTTCACCATGTTTTGCCACTTTTGGTCCATTTAAGCTACCTTTTTGCCATTTTTCCTCCTTTTCCTATTTTTATTTTTTTTTGCCCATTTTTTGCAACTTCTTTTTGCTACTTTTATTCCATTTTTTCCCTTTTTCTCCATTTTTTTTGCCACTTTTTGCCCAATCAAGCTAATTTTGCCATTAATAACCATTTTTTTTTTCCATTTTTTTTCCCATTTGTCAACTCTGGACTGCTTTTTGCCCATTTAAGTTACTTTTCACTCATTTTTTTGCCACCTGTAGCTCATTTTTTGTCACTTCACACTCATTTTTGCTCCTTTTCACAAATTTTTGCCACCTTTACCTTATTTTTTATTGCTACTTTAAGCTGTTTTTGTCACTTTTCACCACTTAGATTGTGGCTTTTGCAAAAGTATTTTTCAACAATTTGGCTCTTTGGTTGAGTAATGCTGCTTTAAAGAATAAATGCAGAGTCCAGGTCAGGTTTGATCCCAGCAGGAATTAAAACAGGAAACTGTTTTTTCTTAGTGTAATCTCTAATCTTTGGTGATGTGTTTCTGATAGGAGTCAGCTGCAACCATTGACCCTTTATTGGCTCTTTGAACCAGCCTGATCCACCAGTCAGAGAACCCCGTCTCATAGCAACCGTTGCCGGGTTCTTCCGGTTAGAAAGGTGTGATGGATGAAACTCTGTGAATGGCCCGATATAACCTTTCAGCTGTCACAAACAACACTGGCATATGTTTGGAGGCTCATGAAAACATCTTTGAACAATGTGATGTTCTAGTTAGGTTTATGGACGAATAGACGAATGCGGGCACAAAACTGGCGTTGACTGACCGCCGTCACTGCAGTGGACTTTCTCTGCTTAATCCATGCAATAGAAAGAATGTTTCTGTCTTTACTACCATTTTCTATTTAGTTTTACTTTTCACATTAAGTTAGAGGAAGTGGTGAACACCTCAAGATTTCACTGCTGATTTAAAAATCACCACAAACTTCAGATATGTTCATAATGAGCATTTATATAGAAATTTGTTTTTACTATGCAGCTGTGATCAACTGGCGGCCCAGGGGCCACATCAGGCCCCCCATATCTTCCCCTCCGGCCCTTAGAACGTGATCAAATTCAAAATATGTGCAGAGGAAAAATTCTAGAGGAAAAAAGGTGCGGTATTTTATAAACTCCCTATTAAAAAACTGAGACTCAGTTTCAGTCCATTTTGATAAAAATGGGAATGAACAATAAAAATATAAAAAATGAAAAACAGTTAATGTTGGAAATAAAAAAATGTAATAAAATTAGAATCAAGAATGAAAACATTAAAATATGAATAAAGAATACAATATAAATATTTGAGTAAAATATGAAACATTAGAATAGGAAAAAGGCACAGAAATATAGCACAATAAAGATTTAAAAAGGGAATAAAAATATAAACATAGAATTACAGAATTATAACATTAAAATGGAAGTAAACAATAAAAAAAATACAAATGAAAAAAGATTAAAAATATTTTTTTAAAAAAGGAATAAAAATAAAAAACATTAAAATGGGAATAAATGAAAACATTTCAATGGGAATAAAGAATAAAAATATTAAAATGAAAAGAAAAGATTAAAAATATAAAAAATGGGAATAAAATAAAATATTAGGTGGGAAAAGGAATAAAATATTAAAATAAAAAATATATAAAATATGGGAATAAGAATAAAAATATTAAAATGGGAATAAATAAAAACATTTAAATGGGAATAAAGAATAAAAATATAAAACTAGGGGGAAAAAAATCAGAAATGGGAATAAAGAATACAAATACAATTGTGGGAATACTTTTTTTCCCAGTTGATTCTTGATTTTGAATTACTGCTGTTTTCTATGGAAACTTTCAACTTAAAGTGTTTTTGGAGTGCAGTTTTCCTGCTTGGGTTTTTCATTTATCACTACACAGCATATTAGCATCCAACCCAGTGATGGACAACCTGACAGCCACAGAAATATCTAGATCAAATATTTCATTCTCCCTCTGGCTGTGATAAACACACTGATCTCACTGATCCAGCCAAAAAAATAAGCACATTTGAAAGAAAAAAACGCTAAACAAAAATACATAAATTGGACTTCTATGAAAATTTCTTTAGCTTATCTGAACATTTGGTTCCCAAAGTACCTGTTCAGAAAAAAACTGGCCCTTGTACAAATGTAGTTGATGACCCTGCTGTACAGTATTTACATACAGTTTTTTTTATTATGAAGCTAACTGGTGATTTGAATTAAATGTCATTAAACAGCCCTAAATCTGAATCAAAGCTGCAAGCAGCGATAACGGGCCCTCGCAACCCGCTGCATGTAGGAGTGTGTCACGAAAGCGGATACGTAGCAACCGTTGAGTGCCAGCAACAAGGTGCGCTGCACCCGTGGGTTATGTGAGCTCTGCAACACACCGTTTCACAGAAACAGAGGGTGATTCCTGTCATTAATTTCCAGAGCCTGCATGGAGGCATGAGCCCTGAAAACTTTAAATGCAGCTCCAAATTATGAACAAAGCACTGTATTGTCATTTTCACAGCTCCTCTTTCTGCTCTGCTTGGCTCAGCTGCTGTTTCTCTTTCTCTCTCTCTTGCATGCTTGCAGCCTCACTCCCTCTCCCTCGTGTGCACGCTCACTCCACAGGAGAAAAATGACCAAGTGTTCTAACACCAGTTTGTCTTCACATATATACAACAAGATTGCATTAAATAGAGACATTTCAGGTAACATTTTTTACTTATTTAATTGCTTGAAGCCACAAAAGATGAAAACACACACACAAAAAAAAAATATGTAGGAAAATCCTGATACTGAAGACAGAGACGAGGACACTTGGAAATGTGTGTCACAATATTTGACTGTTGCATTCATTGTTTCCCCTGCAGATAATTTCTCTGTCTGTAATATTCTGTAAATAAAAATACATTTTTTGTGTCTTTACCTGTTTGTTGACCTTGGTGAGCTGCTCCATCTTCAGCAGCAAAGATTATCACTCATAGAGATGTGCAACTCAAGATGTGAAAACGGTCTCCAGCAGCAAAGATTGTGGATGGTAGAGATGTTGTACTCCAGATGTGAAGTCTCAGAGGAACTGCAGCTAGCTTTAGCCTGTGTGTTAGCTCAGTTGGACAGGTAGCTGCCCTGGAATCATGAGGTTGTCGGTTCAAATCTTCTGTGGATTTTTGAAGCTGCTGGTGTAAATCGCTGACTCAGGAGTAAAGAGGACTGCCTTGAAGGTTGTGGGTTTGATTCTTGATGCATTTTTAAGTCCAGTCCCCAAAAGCAGAGATCAGATCCTCTGAGAAACATAAACAGGTGAGAGTCTCGGTGGATCAGTGGAAAAGCTGACTGACTGTCAATCAGGAGTTCACAGGTTCAAATCTTACCATGGGTTCATCTATTTTCAAAGTCTGAGTCCAAATCTAGACTTCAGGAGACCTGGACAGGAGCTGGCCTTTCAAATCAAACCAATTTCTCTAAGTTTTCAAGATTTGAGTCCAAATAAAGAAGGAAAAGCCCCTCTGAGGCTCTGCTGCAGGTCTGGCTCTGTAGCCTAAAGAGATAGTGGACTGACTCAGAGTCTGGAGGTTCTAGGTTCAATTCCCATCTTGGTCTCAGTGAATTTTAAAGCCCCATCCTGAACAAAGAGCAGAAATACACCAGGAGAAGAGATGGTAGTGTGAAAGGTATGGCAGCGGTGGTAAAGAGGACTGGACTAGACCAGTTCTGCAGGGGATGCTGAGGTTCAAACCCCACTGTGGCCGGTACCTGGATCAAGGCATGCCTGATGGAGAAGGGGGGACGCTGTGCGATGGCCCCCTGGGGAGTGGTCAGAGATGTAAGTAGGGGGTTATGCAACAGAAACGCAGACACAGCTGAAGTTTTACAGGATGGAGTCTTTATTTGCATGCATGGATGATCACTGAGCCCCTCATCGGGACTTCATCTCCTCCGCTGTAGAAACAGGAAGTACTCACCACGCTCTCCTCCAGGCCCTTCAGGTCCTCTCTGGCCTGCTCCCTCTGCTCATTCAGCAGCCTGCAAACAAAAACCACATGAACTCACATTCAGCATAAATAAACGTACGGATGAGTCCTTTACTCACATGAGTTTCTGCAGCTTGGCGTCCTTCTCCTGCTCTTCAGTCTTCAGTTTGTCCTAGTCTGACATCAGCCTCTCCTGCTCCAGCAGCAGACCCTGGTTCAGACTGAGAGGAGACGCTCGCTAAGCTCTGATTGGGCGGTTTTTACTGTCTGGAGAAATGTTAACAAACCACATTAACATAGATTCATTTTGTTCTTCTGGTTTCTGGAAATTTCTCCAAACAGTTATTTGGCTTCAAAAATTTCTATTACATTTCTATTCACTGTTTTCAGTTTGGATCCTTGTAAATTCACTGGTTTAGGATGTTCAAATCTGACATCACAAACTTGAAATTTTAAAGTGCATGATGAAATAATTTAGGAAATTTGAACTAGAAAATTCTGAGTTCAGGTTCTTGAAAAAATACGACTTTATCATCTCAAAAATGAACTTTTAAAAGTCACCTTTATTTTGTTGGACCTTTTAGAGGGCTCTAATACTTCCTCTTACATTTTTAATCATGACTCTATAAATAAAAGTTCATTAAAGGCTCCCCCCAGGGGTGCCCGGACCCCAGGTAGAAACCCTTCAGATGACAACAATGTAACAGGTGTGTGTAGACTTTTAGAGCCAGGGTAAAGCCAGACTAATGTAACAGGTGTGTGTAGACTTTAGAGCCAGGGTAAAGCCAGACTAATGTAACAGGTGTGTGTAGACTTTAGAGCCAGGGTAAAGCCAGACTAATGTAACAGGTGTGTGTAGACTGCAGCTAAAAGTTCCTGGCTCAGTAAAGGGGAGTGGTACGAGGATTTCACATCCTTCCTCATGAGGATCACACACAGTAGACAGTCGTAATGACTGTCTCTACTTTGGTTTGAAAACCAATAAAAAACAAACTTTAGGATCATTTAAACCAGCATAAAGTGGTTCAATGAGAACCAATCAAATCTGTGGAAATACCCCAGATCTAACAAACATCAGACATGAAAAGGTTTGTTGATTTTTCTACTGCTTCATTCGTCTCTGTGGACTTGAAGTCAGAAATTTAGACCTGGTTTAGACAGCTTTAGACTAAAATCCTGATCCAGTTCAAGTCTGGTCACAGACAGTTATTAGTCTAAATGAGTCAAACTCAGCGTGGGGCTTCATTGGGATGGTTTGTGGCTCTTTTATGTCTTCATTTCAAATATTTTCCCCAGAAAACCTTAAAAAACTTTCACCTCAGGAATGATCCATTTTCAGTCACATTAATCCGTTTGTTTCCTCTCTTCTACAGGAGGCTTTAATCGTCAACCTTTATTTTTCTCTTAGTTTTTTTCATCACTCTTATTTCTAATTCTTCCTTTTTTCCTGTTTTTGACACTTTTAATCCATTTTTGCTGCTTTTAGCCCGTTTGTGCCACTTCTTCTTGCCAGTTTTGTAGTTTTTGCCACTTTCATCCTGCTTTGCTATTCTTTCCCCTTTTGGCAGTTTTTTGCCACTTTTAACCCAATTTAAGCTGCTTTTAGCCTTAAATGACACTTTTTACATTTTTGACACTCTTTGCAGCATTTTGCAGATAAAGTCACTTTTCACCAATGATTTACCACAGTTTTGCCACCTGTTGACTATTTTACTCAATTTTCACATTTTTTGACCTAATTTTTGCCGCTTTTTGACGTTTTTATCATCTGTTACTCTTTTATGTCGCTTCTCACCCATTTTTGCTCCTGTTCACATAATTTTTGCCATTTAATGCCTTTTTTTTGCCTCTTCAACAATTTCTTTTTTTTTTTTGCTGACACTTTTTACATTTTTGTCACTCTTTGCAGCATTTTGCAGATGAAGTCACTTTTTACCAATAATTTACATTTTTGCCACTTTTTGACAATTGAACTCAATTTTCACCTTTTTTTTAAATTACATTTTTGCTGCTTTCTAACCATTTTTATCATCTGTAACTCCTTTTTTAAATGTCACTTCTCACCCATTTTTGCCACTTTTCACCTGTTTTTTTTTTTTTTTTTTTTTTTTTTTTGCGATTTTATTCCAATTCTGCACCTTTTACCAATTTTTTTGCTGCTTTTGGTTGTTTTAATCTCTGTTACTTCATTTTACCATATTTCTGCATCTTTTAGCCATTTTAGTCACTTTACACTATTTTTAACCACATTTTTTGCCACTTTTTGCCACTTTCTCACTATTTTTATCATCCATTACTCCTTTTTTATATTACTTCTCACCCATTTTTGCTACTAGTCACCTAGTTTTTGCCATTTAATGCCTATTTTTCACCTTTTCACCAATTCTGATTCCGCTTTTTGGCCATTTTAGTCACTTTTCACTATTTTTAGCACATTTTTGCTGCTTTCTGACCAGTTTTGTTATCTGTAACTCCCTTTTTGCCACTTTTCACCCAGTTTCCACCATTTTATTCCAATTTTGAACCTTTTCACCATTTTTTTTTCTGCTTTTTGACCTTTTATGCCTCTTTTAATCCATTTTTGCCACTTTTCACCACTTAAAATGTGGCTATTGCAAAAGTATTTTTCAACAATTTGTCTCTTTGGTTGAGCAGTTTCCAGTAACACTGGTCTAAATAATTAGTAGACTTATTTTACTTCAGACTTTGATTCAAATATCTCATGCTATGTGTTTCTTCTTATGTCTGTGGTCTCTAACGTCTTTAAAAATGTAGTTGGATTTAAAACAGTCAGACTTACTCTGTGAGCTCGTCCAGCATCCTCTGCTGGTCTTGGATCTGGTCTCTCGGTGGGCTCAGCTGTTTGTGGTGAGCCTCTCTGTAGTTCTGCAGAGTTTTCTGTGCCACACAGACACAAAAGCATTCAGCTATTTTACATTTCTGTAACAGAGATTCTCAGTGACGTGTTTCCTCCTCACCTTTATGTCCCCGTCCCCATCGTGTCTGCCGATGTCCTCCTCCTCCTCTCCTGACATCTTTTCTCTGATGAAAACAAAGATGAAAATTCCATCAAGCTAGCCTGTTTTTACTTGAGCTAAGATGTTTTAATGGTTAATGTGTGAACCGTGAGCCTGCAGCTTAGCGAGCTCCTCGGTCAGAGCGTCCTGGCTCTCCTCCAGCTGTCTCTTCTTCTGCTCCATGTTCTGCATGTAGTCCGTCAGAGACTTGATCTTGGCCTGGTGCTGCACAGACCGCACAAAAATGAGCCGTTTGTTTGTGCTGCTCACTTCCTGCCAACGTTTATATGTTCCCATTTTTTAAATATTTATTTATTTTGTGGTTGACTGTCACTAGGAAGCAACCCGACTTCATCTGTCCACACAAACATCTGTGTGTCAGCCATGATGGTCTGTTGACACCAAGAGGAAGGAAAGGTGTGCATGCATGTGTTTTATTGTCAGTCACACTGCCAACTACTGGCCTGGCATGCATACTACAGCAGTTTCAGGCACTTTAGTGGACCTGATTGACATTTAAACACCAAACCTTAAAAACAAAGAAGAAAAGGGATTCTGTTTTCAGAGGATAGTTTTTGTGTAAAAATGGCCGTAGTGGTAATTACCTGAGAGATGAGCAGCTGACATGAGGCCAGCTCCTTCTCATTGGCCTGAATCTTGCTGTGGGCGTCGGCCTGGGTGCTCTCCAGCTGTTTGCTGCGGTTTACCAGAGACTTCACCTCAAACTTCATCTTACTGATGTAGAGCCGGGCCACGGCGAACTCCTCCTCCTCCACCGCTGAGCCGTTCCCCTTTGACTCTGAGGATTGAGAGAGGGAGGTTAAAGGTCAACTAGTGTAAAGATGAGGAGACTCTATACTCTTTCTGGTTTTTCTTCCTCCCCTCTTTGTAAGATGTCTTCAGATCACTTCAGTAATGAATTGGTGCTATACAAACTAGACTGACTGATCGATTGGTGCGTCTGCAAAAACAACTGAGACTGAATCAGTTTAACTGGCTTGAATGGACTTTATGTTTCATTTTCAGAAATCCACCTGTTAGTCATCGATAATGTATGTTAAACAAATATCTATCAGTCGATTCTTGATAAAAATGGGAATGAACAATAAAAATATAAAAAATGAAAAAGGAAAATGTTGGGAATAAAGAAATGTAATAAAATGATAATCAAGAATAAAAACATTAAAACATGAAGAGAGAATAAAAATATAAATATTTGAGTAAAAAAATAAACATTAAAATAGGAATAAGGCCCAAAAATATAGCTAGTAAAGATGGGGAAAAGAATAAAAATATGAAAATGAAATTAAAGAATAAAAACGTTAGAATGGGAGCATACAATAAAAATATACAAATGAAAAAAAAGTTTAAAAATATAAAAAAATGGGAATAAAAATAAAAACATTAAAATGGGAGCAAACAGGGGCGCGCCAGTAGTTGAGTGGTTAAGGCGCATGCCATGTACTCAGGCAACCCGGGTTCAAATCCGGCCTGTTGCACTATTTCCTGCATGTCTCTTCCCTGTTTCTGACTCTATCCACTGTCCTATCAAATAAAGGCAAAAAGGCCAAAAATAAATTAAAAAAAAAAAGGGGAGCAAACAATAAAAATATACAAA
This sequence comes from Cheilinus undulatus, assembly GCF_018320785.1. Taxonomy (NCBI): domain Eukaryota; kingdom Metazoa; phylum Chordata; class Actinopteri; order Labriformes; family Labridae; genus Cheilinus; species Cheilinus undulatus. The sequence continues at coordinate 56,612,488 of NC_054866.1, read as the reverse complement.
TTTTAAAAATATAAAAAATGGGAATAAAAATAAAAATATTAACATGGGAGCAAACAATAAAATATACAAATTTAAAAAATATAAAAAAAAAATGGGAATAAAAATTTAAAATATTAAAATGGGAGCATACAATAAAAATATACAAATAAAAAAAGATTAAGAATATTAAAAATGGGAATGAAATGGGCCCCAAACAGCATTTTGCATGGGGCCCCCACAAAGCTAGAAATGGCCCTGCCTTTGATTCTTCCTCTCTGCTCTAAAAATGGTAGCTCATGCATGCTGTGCTTTCCGGCAGCCAAAAAAATTTGGTTTCCAGTTTACAGCGCTAACAGTTAGCACGGCTAAACGGAGCACAACAGAAAGCTAAACCAAATAGAATCAGATCGGAGCAGAAACTCGTGAACTAACCGATACCAAAACCTGCATTTTAAGGAGGATCAGACATATTTCTGATCCTGGTATCAGAATCAGAACATCTCTAGTTTATTTTAGCCGATATTGTTATAACATGTAAAGGTCAAGCAGATGAAAATATGAAGAGCCAATACATTCATGAGAAAGGTGACGAATTACAAATTACCTGAGTCGTAAAACAATGTTATGTTATGTTACAACTCTAACAGATTACTTTGTAATGTGTGAACCCAACACTACTAGTGAGACCAGACTGGCTCAGTCAGCATCATCTGAAGAGACCGAGGCCGTAGGTGTGGGCGGGGCTTAGTTGTAATAGCTGGGATGTCATTATAGCGGCAGTTTTGATCACATCTGTTCAGCATTTCAGCTTTCGGCTCAACGAACCGCACTAAAAGCTGATTTTAGGGGGACAAACATTTTCGCTCTTCTCCTGACCAGCCTTGGCATGAGTGTGACCCACCAACCAGCTCCATGGTCTGTAGACTAGAACAGGACTTCCCTATGGCCCACGTTACCTATCCTCCAAGAATTTCTCTTTACAGTCCTGCCCTTCACAAACACACTTACACTCCCATGTAATTGCTCTAAAACAGTGTTTCTCACCAGGTGGGTCGGGACCCAAAAGTGGGCCGTGGAGCCATTTTCAACGGGTCGCTTATGTGTGCCTGGAAAAAAAGGTGGCAAAAGAACGTGCAACCGCAAAGTTAATTTTACTGTTTTACTGTTATAATGGGTACATTTAAATGTTGTATTGATGCTTAAACATTGTATCTCCTTTATTTGCAATGAAAGAGCTGCTTTAACCTGTTAATGAAGTCATTTCTCAAGATCTCTGGAAAACTGGCTAAAATGTACACGTAATCATTGGGAACAAGTGAGTTTTGTTCTGTCTCTGGTTACTGTCATAAATTTGGTTCCAACCATGATCTTAACCCTTTAAGTGCCAAAGTCGCAAAATTGCGACCAGCAACGTTGCTGAATTAAACAGACTCCAGCTACAAATATGGTGCCTAATGTTGTTACCACTTTACACCAGGAGATGGCAGACATGAGTAACTTCAATCCCAGCAGCATTTGTGGGTGTGTTTCTATTTAAAGTTTTAGAGAGAGCGTTTTGAAAGACCCACCTCGGTCGAGGAGACGAGGAAGTGGTGGCTGTAGTCGGAGCGTCATGGAGAGAAAGAGAGTGAACTGTAGCGAGAATATTCACAATGCTGGGAGGAATAGAGGAATATTCACCCTCTGACATGACGTTCAGTTGTCCGGTGAAACCATAGGTGAGACTGACAGTGTGTCTGTGAGCACCGACAGCGCGTCCGTGCGCCATCATAGTCCACAAGCAGCACATACCTTGGCCGATGCTTTGCCTCACCGTGGCCGGGGAGAGAGGGGACATGGTGGGGGTATCGGGGTGGTCAAAACACCGCGAATAGTGACGGAGGTAGGGAATGAGAAACACTGCGGAGGTAGGGGCAGCCATGTTAGAAGCCCTGGGAGAAAACGCACAGTCAATGGCCGTGGAGGCCCCCTGGTGATGTCAGAATATGCAAATTAGATAAGTGAATTTACTCCCATCACAAACTTTGGGTCATACTGAAGATTTGTCTCATTTACAGTATGCCTTTATCTCTAACCACCTTCAAGCTACAGCCTTTTGAAATCTTGATTTCAAAATTGAATATTTTCTTGAAGAACTCTGGCACCCAAAGAGTTAATTGCAACATTTTTATTTATTGAAATGTGCATTGTTGAACATTTTTGGAAATTTTTGTGGCAACTTGATATCAGAGATACTGGTTGGTCCTGAGGCGAGAGCAGCTGAGACCCTCTGCTCTATAAAACAGTCTATCTGGCATGTCAGCTTAATGAACAGGTGAAATGAAGACATTACATCTATTCAAATGTAACAGCATCTGTGGAAGCTCTCCAATATAATTTGGTCCATTTAACCCAGCACACAGCTACTGGGAGAAATGCTTTAAATCCTGCTTTGCAGCTTCTTTCATGATAGCATGTGTCTCTAAAAGACAGATGTTGGTTGAATGAGTTTCCTGCTGAAACAGCTGTTTCTAATAAACAAATGACTCTAAAGAAAGCATTTCATAGGCAGTTGCATGAAGGAAGCAGCAGTGTGGAGTTTTACTTCAACATGTCACTCATCTCTCTCTCCAGCTAGCTATGAGACCATATGGTTTACAGAGCAGAGACTATAAACAAGTTTGACTGACACTCCAATCAGACTGCCGAGGCAGAGCCAGAACCCGATGAATTTAGTCTGAATGTCAGTGCTGGCAAACATACAACAGCATGATGACCTCCACCAAAGATGATTGTTTGCATCACTTCACACGTGTTTGGAATGTCTCTTACTTATTCTCTAATAAAAACCTGCAGGTGGACGATTCTGTAACAAAGCCTGGGGCACAGCGAGAACTTAGTCTGCTGTTTCCTCCACATCAGTGTTACTCAACCCTGCTTAACCAAAGAGCCAAACTGTTGAAAAATACCTCTGCAGGAGCCACAATCTAAGTGGTGAAAAGTGGCTAAAATGGCTTAAAGTAGCAATAGAATTTGGTTAAATGTGGCAAAAAGGGTCCAAAAGTGGCAAAAATGTTGCAAAAAGTGAGAGAAGAGTGACCAAAATAGGCAAAAGGCAGTCAAGAGTGGCAAAATAGAGCAAAAAAATAGGAAACAAGTGGTACTTAATGGCAAAAGGTAGCTTAAATTGGGAAAAGTGGTGGAAAAATGATGAAAAATGGTAAAAATGTGCAAACGTGATGTGACGAAAATGGGCAAAAAGCAGTTAAGAGTGGAAAAAAATAGGAAACAAGTGGTATTTTATGGCAAAAGGAAGCTTAGCTGGTCAAAAAGGGGTGAAAAAATGGTGATAAAGGGGAAAAATGGTCCAAATTTAGCAAAAATGGAAAAAAAGTGGTACTTAATGGCAAAAGGTAGCTTAAATGGGGGACAACTGATGAAAAAAATGGTGATAAGGTGCAAAAATGGTCCAAAAGTACCAAAAATGAGAAAAAAAAGCAAAAAAGAAGTGGCAAAAATGGGCAAACAAAATAGGGAAAAGGGGTAATAAAAGGCAAAAGGTAGCTCAAATGTGGAAAAATGGTGAAAAAATGGTGAAAAGTGGCAAAAACATGAAAAAAAGGAAAGAAAAGTGACAAAAATGGCAAAAAGCAGTCCTGAGTGGCAAAATAGGACAAAAAATAGGAAAAAAGTGGTAATTAATGGCAAAAGGAAGCTTAAATGGGCAACAATAGGTGAAAAATGGTGATAAGGGGCAAAATGGTCCAAAAGTAGCAAATAATAATAAAAAAAAAAAAGCTAAAAGGAAGTGGCAAATATGGGCAAACAAAATGGGGAAAAAGAGTAATTAATGGCACAAGTGACTTAAATGGGTGAAAAGTGGAGAAAAATGGTAATAAGGAGAAAAATGGGGAAAAACATCAAAAAGAAGTTGCAAAAATGGGCAAAAAGAGAGGAAAAAAGTGTACTTAATGGCAAAAGGTAGCTTAGATGTGGAAAAGTGGTGAAAAATGGCAAAAGAGGGTGAAAGTTTCCCTTTTCTAAGGTTTTCTGGGGGAATAATATTTCAAATGAAGACATGAAAGAGCCACACGTTAAGTATCACTGCTCCGAGTGTTTGCCTTTGTTAACTAAATGCAATAATCCACAGGGTAATTCCTGACAGAGACGGCTGCTGTAGCTGCTCATCTAAAAGGATGCAGAGTCATTTAGGTGTCACTTTGGAATCTCTCTTGGAAGAAGTGAGGCCCAGGGGGAAAGCAGCGGGCTGTCTACTCCACCAGGCGAGAGAATGAATGATTAGTGCCTTCCAATAACCAGTTCCAAGGAGAGTGTTTAAAGCGATACTGTAAGCAAATGTCTGGCCTAGATCTGTTTAGTAATGAGTTGGATCTCCATGATTAGTCAAATCCATCACAAATGGTGCTATTTGTATAATGTTTGCAAAACACAAGCATTTTTTAATTCAGCATGCAAAGCATTTCCAGGGAAATCATGTCGGTGGCAGATGGATCCTCCATATCAAGACCAGACTGGTTCTAGCACTTTCTTTGAGGTAACCTTATGTAGGCTCAGCGAGTCCTTTCGTCTGTCTGGGTGCTGGTTTGATGTGCAGCAGTGAAATGCTTACTTTCTTCCCGTCCACGCAGTGTTCACAAATCAGAGAACTGTTTCTGATGTGGTGCTTCAAGAAGGCTACATTTCCAGGCAGACTGCGAGTGGATTAATCCAGCTAAAGAGTAATTGCCCTTGCATTGTATTGACTCGATGCACGGAGGGATTCAAATCACTTTCAGTAGTGTAGGAATGAAGCCAGCGCTGGAGACAAACGAAGGTGTTTATGTGTGCATTTAATTTGGAGTAAGACTGCAACGGTCCTATTAATGGATTAAGGGGCTGCTTGTAAATGTAATGATGTGAATCTGCTGACTGCTGAGGAAAATATCAGAGAGGGAGCTAAATAAACAGCAGTCTGCCCACTATTAACAACGCAACGTAACCTCGTCTCATGAAATAGTCACTGAATAGGCTATAAACGCAGGAATGTACGGTCATCGACACAAATCTTATGTTTTTAATTTCAAAAGGAGATTCAAGCTCCTGGGAGGAACACTAGCTTTAGGTGCAGTTACCCTCATTCAGCTGCTGATTTAGTCTGAACATGAGAAAACATCTTATCCCATTCTCTTAGACATGAAATGCATCTCTAAACTCACTTATTAGCTGCTGTGTAAACTGTAAAAAACACGCTAGTAACGGTTTCAGTGACAACCTGAATCCTGAATCCTGGTTCTTTCTGTCTCTGCTTCCTCTGACCAGTGGCAAAATATATTAACTCTTTAAAACCTACCTTTGTGCAAGTCCACCAGGACATATTCTTACATTTTTACATATTGTAGTGCCATTTTTGGGAGTATTTTTATTTGATTTACATCAATATAACCCTAATACCCCAAGTTTTAATAATATGTATTAACGTGTGTTTTAATTACTTCAGTAAATTGCCTAAAAGTGCAATAAACAAAAAACAAACCAAAAAATTAGAAAATGTTTTTTTTGTTCACATATATTTCAAAATACATAAATTGCACAGCTGTATCCCTCAAATTTGTAAATGTAAAAAAATTGCATGATATCTTTTGGAACCACAGGAGATTTATTTGGATTCTGTACATAACTTGCTTTTTGAGATGTAGTCAATTTTGTAACCTGTAAAAATTTGAGCCAGATGAGTAGTTGGACTCTTCATCTGACGCTAGAATTAGTTCGAAACTTTGTGCCAGCTCTAAAACGTTTGGCGCCACCAGGTTTTACAGCTCCATAACAACACGTGTGTGGAAGTGTGTCAAAGGTGTGTGTGATGGATGTCTGGTGTGTGTGGGTTGTGTATCTGAGTGTTTTTGTAAAAAAGTAGGGGTGGAACGAGAGCGAGGGCGAGTATGTGTGCAGGAAAAACTACAACTCCTGGGAAAATACACCACTTCCTGTTTTTTGGGGGGCGGGCGGGGGATATCGGGTAGGGACATGTAAGAATCATGTGACAGGTCATGCCCACAACGTGATGACATTTATTCAACGTAGGAAGTGCTGCAAACAGCCGTGGTCTCATTTAGAAAGATTTTTATTATGTGCGCTTTATTGTGTAGTTTTACAAACCCATCTCTGCAGTGAAAAAGCGCTCTGAAACATGGTGAATGTGTGAAATGTTAGTGTAACTCCCCAGGTTTTATATGTAAAAAGAATGATCAATCTATCTTGTCCGGTTTCAGTTCTACCGCCAATCAAAGTAGATTATGCTAATTGTAGCGCCGGCGCTATGCTGGTTTCTATAGGGTTAAATATTTAAGACAATAACAGAACCGTGACGGTTTCTACAAAACGCCTTATGCCTCATATCAGTGAATATGTGAAATTAGACCTCATTATTGGATTTAACAACAAAGAGGTTTTCTCTTTGCCACATAAACACACAGCGTCTCTAATACGCTGTTAGTAATCACAAGTTTACATTTTTTTCTTGTCATTTCGACTTTAATCTTGACTTGTCCGAAATTATTGTCTCCTTCGAAAAAGGCCCTAATCCTCTACCGTACGTACATATCTTACGTTTGTGACGATTTTTTAATCCGCTGTGAAATCCAAATGTTGTGTACCACGTCCTCTAACCCAGAGGTTCTCAACCTTTTCAGCCCGTGACCCCCAAAATAAAGGTGCCAGAGACCGGGGACCCCCACTGTACCTGAAGGTGGCTGAACACAGCCAGGAACATTTCTAGAATAGTCGTGTGCAGACAAGGCCGTCCACAAGGGGGGATGAAGGGGAGAGCTTTCTGGGGACCAGCCAAAGTGGGGGCAAAACCACGGTTCATTGTAAAGTTTAACTGTGATTTCCATATTTCATATTTAACCTGAAAATAACCACTCTTATCAAAAACACAAATATCTTTTTTTTAATCATTTGTGTAGTAAAAAAAAACCCGTCTTAATAGTGTAACTCCTTTTTGTTAAAAAAATAACTAAAATGCTTTAAAAATTGCTAAAACGGGTTAATATTGGAAATAAAAAGGTTGAAAAGGTGGTGAAGTTGGATTGTAAAAGTGGCAGAAATGGGTTAGAAGTGGCAAAAATATTGATAAAAATGGCAAAAAAAAATAAAACGCTAAAATGGGTTAAAGTTGCAAAAATGGACATATATAGTTGTAAAAGGGAGTTCAAATGTGACTGCAATGGCTTTAAATTGGCAAAAACCTAGTGGAAATTTAGTGAAATGGGATGAAAAATTGATATAAACTGGCATAAAAAGGGTTAACTGAGAAAGGAAAAATAGGCAGATATTGGTTTAGCTACCAGAAATGGGCTTATCAAATGGTCAAATGTGGTTTAAATGGGAAAAATGTGTCATTAAAAAGTGGTAAAATGGGGTTAATAGTGGCAATTATGGGTCAGTGGAGGCAACATTAAGCTTATGTGGCAAGAATTGGTTTAGAAGTGGCAAAAACAGGCAGAAAAAAGTGGTGGAAAGGGTTTAAAATTGATAAAAATAGGCGTTAAATGGTCAAAATGTAGTAAAATTGGTGGAAAAAATGATGAAAAGGAGGATGAAAAGACAAAATTGCTGTGAAGTGGGAACAGTGTAATTTTTTAAAAAAATTATTAGTTTTTTAGGGTTCAGAACCACTGTTCTAACTTGTTGAGTAAAATAAAGTGACATTGAAAGTCATGGCAAAAGAAGAAACATCCACTTTACAAGTTAACTTTCATTAGAATGCACGGCTTAACTGGTGAGAGTCCACCGCAGTAATGGCGGCTAGTCAACTTCCAGTTTTTTGTCTATAGAGAGTAGGGTTGCCACCTTGGATTTGTGAAAAAAAGGGACACTTGACCAAATGTTTGGGGCGGAGGGCTTGGGCATTATTACCAGTTCAGACTGACCAAATTAACATAAAACTCGGCTCGCTTTTTCATGCTGGTGGCTTACGTGTATTTGTTCCATCTCCTTCCTCGTCAGTTGTCTCTCCTCCCATTTCAAATGAAGACGTCAAAACTTGGTGAAAAGAAGACCTCGGTGCAGACGTCTGCTAATTCAGCTTGCTGTCTTTCTTCGGTCAACTTTCCCTCCCTGCTTGCGTGAACCACTTTGAGCGCGTGCGTGTGACGTACGCATAGACGGGAAGAAAATAGAGACAATTTTAAATAACCACAGGAGCACGGGGGAGCTTTCTAGACTACAGAACGAAGGAAATCAAATGAGGTTTTTGCATTTTCCCCAAAAAACGGGACAAATTGTGTCCCGGGAGAGATTTTTTTTTTTTCCCAGCACAGCTGGTAAAAAAAAAGAGAACAATTCTGGGAAAAACGGGACGGGTGGCAACTCTAATAGAGAGAGAAGTTTTCAAATGAAAATATGATTCTAAAAGTTAGTCGGCTAAAGAGACAAAAGAGGAACACTGTTCAATGTTAACCAGTTCTCATATGTTCTTTATTCTTCCTCTCAAGGCCCATTCATACTTTACCTACGAAAATGTATACGTCCTTTTCAAACGATGTTACCGTCACTGCTCACATACTTCCATGCGTCCTTTATGTTGGCATGGTTCCACTGTTATTTCTTCTTCATGTGTCACTAGAGCTATGTATCAGGTAGTGACAGCAACACTGCCCCCACAGTTTCCGGTGGTACTGCTCCGTTTGGCCCGTATCCGTAAGCTTTATGGAAACGTGCAGAAATACGGACGAAATGAATGCAGAGCACGGACAGAAGGCTCCGTCTGTATCTGGATTCGTATTTAATGTTGAGCATAAATGGGCCTTTATTTTAATTTGTTAAACCAAAGGTTCTCAAATGGTGTGGCAGGGCACACTAGTGTGCCTTGGGGCAAGTCAAGGAAAAACAAGAGAGTATGGGCCCTCCCTAGTTGTGATTTATAGATGATATCAATGTAAACGTATTGGATCAGTAGCATTGGTGTTACCATCCAGGCTAATAGTTAGCTCATTTGGCAAGCTATTATTGAGTTAAAATTGGTGTTGAAATTATTAATTCATGCTACTTTTAACCAAGTTTATCAATTTTTCTACCTATTTTTCCACTTATTTTAAGAACTTAAATCATTTTTGCTGCTCTTTTTGCAATTTTGCAACTTTTTTAAATACTTTCTGCCACATTTAATCCATTTTGCTACCTTTTTGCCTACTTTTGCTACTATTTGGACATTTTTTGCCAATTTTTTAAATCACTTTTAACCCAATTTTACCACCTTCTAGCAACTTTAACCATTTTTGCCACTTTTCTGCCTCTTGTAACCTATTTTGCCACCTTTTTGATACTTTAAACCCATTTTTGCCACCTTCTTGCCAATTTCTGCTCACTTTGTTTTGCCACTTTTTCCCCCAATTTTGTCCATTTTTTAAATCACTTTTTACCCATTTTTACCTTCTTTTTAACAACATTAAACCCTTCTTGGCCACTTGTAACCCATTTTTTGCCACCTTTTTGACACTTTTAACATGTTTTTGACACTTTTAACCCTTTTTTTTGGGCCCTTATGCCAATGGATACCCATTTTTGACTCTGTCTTGCCACTTTTTGCCCAATTTTGCCATGTTTTTTTTCATCACTTTTAGGCGGTATTAGCCACCTTTCAGCCACTCCTGCCACCCCCAGTTGGCCCCTTATGGGCCACATTGACTGTTATATTATTTGAAAAGTCTATTTTCTGTTGATATTAATATGATGTGCCTTGAGATTTTGGCTTAACCTTAGGTGTGCCTTGGGCGAAAAAAGTTTGAAAACCACTGTGTTAAACTTCTGAGAAACTGTAGGAAATCTACACCTTCTCTTCCATTGTTTCCAGATTGCTGCCACATTTACGGCAGTTTTGACCGTTTTCTGCCCTCCTTTCCTTCGGCAGATGTAAATATCTCTCCTTGGCTGTTAATTATTAAACTTTTGAACAGTCTATTGTTGCAGTATTAATGAGTATTTCATGCTGATTTATTTATCAAAGGTTGAAGTTTTGATCGTTGCAGACAGCATTCATGTCTCTCTCTAAATGACGGATCTATTTTCATTACCTTAAAAGAATTTCTATCTCCTTAAGTCCTCCCTCCTGGTGAGACAGCTGAAGTCAATGTGGAGTCTTGAGACGAGATTTTATAACAAGAAAAATATCTTCCTTCATTTTCCCACAGAAACGGCAGCATACACATAAAGTCAAACATCGTTTTTATTCTCCAAATATACAGAGCAAAAGCATCATAGATTCACAGACCAGTACAGTTAAAATACAACCATTTCTCTTTTTTCTTAGATACAGAGGGCCACTGCCTGAAAATAAAGGTTCACCCAGTAGAATTTACATCTTTTTTATTACAATTATGCTTATGTGTACTATTTATACAAACCCTTGAAACCGTCTCACTGTAGTACTCTTTGAGGCCTGGTTAGTGTAGTATTTGCAAACTAGTTTGCATTATTTGGATTACTGACCAATTGAACCAGTCAGAGAGAGCGCACTCATTTGACTTTCAAATGCCTTTCTGTGATTCTTTCCATTTTCTGTGACTTATCGTACGCCATAGGCTGCAAACCAGGCCAAGATCCTGCAGCGCTCTGCAGGCTAAAGCAAACTCTGAGGTTTATTTGCAAACACTATTTATTCCAGGCCTCTTTCCCTTTCTGTTGTGTTTTATTAAAGTACTAACAAGGTATTGATCGGTAGAAAAGAAAGGAGTGAGAGAGAAAGAGCGTGACAGAAAGCATTTACACAGTAAAAAAGGGCTTATTATGATCAATTGGATTTTTATATGGCATCTTCCCTAATGCATTCCATCATTGACAGTATTACTTATCATACAATGGAGGAGACTCTGCACAGCCTCAAGTAAACCAACCTTTGCAGGCACAGAGATATTGGCAGTATTGCTCAGCCTTTATTTTCTCAGAGTTTATTCAGATCAAGAAAAAAAAAAGAGCAGAAACAAATATGATGTAGCCGGTGGGCAGAGAAGTCATAACAGCCAGTCTTCATTTCACCCAGCTCATAACCTCTGCCTCTCTCTTCACAAATGTCCAGTGCACTACAGGCTAGTCTTTAGCGTCTCTGAATAATAAACTAGGCTGCATCCTCCACTCGGAGAGCTTTCTTTGTTTTATTAGGGAAAGGGCAGCACCCCCTTGTAATTGTTCTGGGTCCCTGTGTTTGTTCATCTGTTATGCCCTGGCATCTGTGCCGCGCAGGCAAACAGACGCCGCCGGCAGCAGCCGGGGAGGCGTCCGCAGGTGAGCGGGGCCGGCTTTGATTCCTAAAGACTGACACGGCACCGGCTTCCTGTGGAGCTCTCCGGCCCGCTGTAGCTGCTGCCACGAGGGGGATGGGACAGAAGGCTGGCCTATCAAATATTTATCTGTTTGCTGCGAGCTGTGCAGATTCTTTGGACAGGGGAACGCTTTGGGCTGGGATCAGTGATTATCAGGAAGGTAAAAATGGACTTTAGACAAGAAAGGTCTTTATTTTTAATGAGGGCTGTCCTGAATGTGTGTGTTTACGTCTGTGTTCATTCTGGCAGCAATTTGTCTTTTATTCTTCGTCTCAGTTTAAATATTTCCCTTCATAGTTTTAGTTTGGATTAAAAACTCAAAAGCATTCTGGTCATTACTTTGGGTCAAAAGTTTTTCCCTATTAAAAACAGATCAATAAATCAAATGAAGACTTTATTTGCTCTTAATAACGTGCTATCCATATCTTTATTTATCTGAAATTAATGATTCAAACAGTGGTCTACCGCAAATGAAGGACTTTAGTGGAGTGGAGTACTTTCAGGGATGGGGATGAACAGCTTTTATTTGGACATCAATATTCCTGATCCAGGAGGAATCGTGAATTTCTATTCAAAATGTCTAAACAGAGCTTGTACAAACTGAAATGTTTTTATTTTCCGTTTTATTTTTGTATTGACTGTTTGATTCCTGTACACTGAGAGCAAAGCTAACCAAAGCTGATTCTTAGGCTTCATGCAGGCTTTGATTCGCCTGTTCACATTTTAATATGGCCTGTATGCAGACTGGGGTGTAACCAGGTCAGGGTCCTGATCAGCTGACCTGACAGCTGGATTTTGTCCCCTATAGCAGTGGTTCTCAACCTTTTCAGCCCAGGACCCCAAAAATAAAGGTGCCAGAGACCGGGGACCCCCACTGTAGCTGAAGGTGGTTGAACACAGCCAGGAACATTCTAGTATCTCTTGCAGACAAGACCACCCATGAGGGGCGATGAAGGGGAGAGCTTTAATCTGAGAAATTATCACTCTTACCAAAGAAGCAAGTATATTTTATATATTTTAACAGAAATAAAATGGTTAAAAATGGCTAAAATAGGTTAATAATGGCAAAAATGATGAAAAAGGTGATGAAAATGTATTTTAAAAATTGCAGAAATTGGTTAGAAGTGGCAAAAATGTGATTAAATTGGCAAAAGTATAAGCAAAAAGTGGCAACATTGGTTAAAGTGGCAAAAACAGGGCTAGTTAGTGGTAAGGAGATTTACAAAGTGGCTGAATGACTTTAAGTTGGCAAAAATTGGAGGAAAATTTGGTTAAATGGGATGGAAATTAATATACATTGGCAAATATGGATTAACTAAGACAAAAAATGGGCAGAAAATGGGAGAAATGGGTTTAACTGACAAAAATGAGCATATCAAATAGTGAAATATGGTCAAAATGGGCATTAAAGGTAGTAAAAAGTAGTTAAAAGAAACAATATTGGGTCAACAAAGGCAACTATAAGTTTAAAGTGGCAATACTTGGTTTAGATGTGGTAAAACTGGCAGAAAAAAGTGTTGGAAAGGGTTTGAAATGGGAATAAAATGGTTTTAAGTGGCAAAAATCTGTTTAAATTGGTGGGAAGAAGTGATAAAAACAGGTTAAAATTCAGCAAAATTGGTGTAAAGTGGCAACACTTTACCCCTCTCAGTGTCTCGCGACCCCCATGGGGGTCCCGACCCCAACGTTGAGAACCACTGCCCTACAGTACAGCCCAGCTGGATGTCAAACAGAGATGCGACCTGACATGGGCTGCTTGCGTTTAAGGTTTCTCCTGACGGCCTCCATCACTGCTGTCTTCATGGTCGTTTCCTGGAGCGTTAGACCGCCACCCTCAGCGAGACCTGGCTGGTCAGACTGCAAACATAACTGTCTTAGCACCGCTGATTAAAGTGGATCTGACATGAACGGTCAGATTCAGCTGTTTACTGTCAGAAAGAGATCAGATCTGAATCACATATGAGCAAATACAAAACCTGTTTTTACTGCAGTGTGAGCGTAGCCTCAGTCTCTGCTGATACCAATATTAGCACGTTTGTTCTGCCTTTGCCGAGTCGTCGTGAACTGAGTCAACCGTTACCATTGCCTCTCTGCTTGGTTAGCTAATTAGCGTTGGCCTCAGCACGGATTTGGACATCGAAAGTTTGACAAGCCTGCTTTGTGTGGATGAAGGAGAGGACTGTAATATTTATCTGGAAGCTTCGCACAGCGGCCAACGTTGATGGATATTCTTCAGGTAGAGACCAGGGTTTTAACAGTTTTGGATTTTTCATTTCTATTTTTATTCCGTTTTCAAGTTCTGTGTTCGATTTCACTTTAGTTTTTATTAGTTCTGACTGCTGGTTTGTTAGTTTACTTTAGTTTTTATTAGTTCTGACTGCTGGTTTGTTAGTTTACTTTAGTTTTTATTAGTTCTGACTGCTAGTTTGTTAGTTTACTTTAGTTTTTATTAGTTCTGACTGCTGGTTTGTTAGTTTACTTTAGTTTTTATTAGTTCTGACTGCTGGTTTGTTAGTTTACTTTAGTTTTTATTAGTTTTAGTTTTTTATGGATAGATGTCGGGTCTGAGTGAGCGTCATATATTTCTAAAACCATATTCAGACAGGCTACTGTTCATTTATCATTTATTTATTTAATGATGATGTTTGAATACAACTCCAGACATAAAACTACCACTGTGTGAAGTCTTAACCAATCAGATCAGGCCATTTTACTCTCCCCAGACTCTGGTGTAGATACCAGTCAGTATGGTTGTGTCAAAGACTAAAACTCAGGAGATTTTGTCTCTGTTTTTATTTTCTTAGTTTTGTTAGCGCACTATACAGTTTAAGTTAGTTTTAATTTTTCTTGGTAAAGCTTAGTTTTTATTTAGTTTCAGTTAACTCAAATGATTTTTGAATTTTAGTTTTAGTTATTTAGTTTGTTTTAGTTAATTATAGCAACCATGGTAAAGTCAGCAGAAGGTTCAGAATTTCAGTTTCCTTTCATGCACGGTGCTTGTTGCTTGAATGTTTACGTTTTTATGAATGTCCATCTTTAACTAACCTTGCAAAGCAGATGGATTCACCCGTTTCTGTGTTTCTCACTGGTGAATCCATCTTGACTGCTGGGGCCCGGTTAGAAAGTGACAGGACCAATCAGCAATAAGGGGCGGTACTTTTGGGTGTGGCGGAGTCGTGATTTATGCAAGCAGCAACAAGAGGCTGGTGCAATTATAGAGGAAGAGATTAGCGTGGATGCTGCTAAAGCGCCAGTTTTATCAGAACTTGACGACGTTTCTTTGTTAAAAGAAGAACAAAGAACAGCAGTGAGTTGTTTTCTTTTCAAAAACAATGAAAGTCATGTACTGACATGTCTATAGTTGCCAGGTTACTGTTATGCAGTTCTCTATGGAGTTTGCACCTCTGTTGCGGCAATGTCATGTGTTTTGTTGCTCTTATTGGTCCGTAAAGATCTTTAAAAATTCTTCTTCCTCTCCAACATGTTGGCAAAAATACACAAAAAGAGGGCAGAGGTACTCCACAGCCATCCTGGTGCCAAATGTAATATATTGCGGGGCATCTTGGCATCGCTGAGAAGGGCTAAAGGTATAATAACCTCTTCCTGCATCTGACTTCAAAGCTGTCCCAGCTAAGCTCAGCCTCATCCTATAGCCCCCCGTGTGCTCGCTGCACCGAGTCTCCCCCTAGAGAGAAAACTGCTCACACAAGCCTTTCATGTCATTTATGAGAAACAAGCGAGGTTGGTGAAATTTTTGGAAGGGAAACAAAGAGAAAATGATTGTCTGTCTTGCAGTTTTGATGCCACATGGATTTGTTGAGCTCTAATAAAGTGAAATCTGACTGAGAAGAAGAAAGAAAAGCCAGGACAAATTATATACAGAGAAAGACAGCGTTAGAGATTTATATACAGTCTACTAAGTGCCAAGCTGGATTATCAGCGTTGAAACAGAGCTTTTTGTCTTAAGCTGTACAATGGGCGCCAATCCATTTGTAAAATTACAGTCCAAACCACTGCCACTCAAGTGGAAAACCCCATTCAAATGCTCTGAATATAATCATGGGTAAAGTGCTTACAACAACAACTTGCCTTTGTTGGAAATGCAGTGCTTGGTTTTCCATGAGAGGCAGAAAGCACGCTTTCACGTTCTCTACATCTCACTCCACTGTGGGCAATAGAACACACTGAGACCGAGTCTAATTGGCTAAGATACCTCGTATGCTTTATGTCTTTGTTTCGTTTGACGAGAAATGGCATTGACATTACAAGCGACCATAAACCGCTTTCATTTCCAGGAACTTTGCTTTATCCTCCAAAAATGAAACCAAATAAAGAATCCTGATCCAATAGAGAACGGCTGGAACGGACCTTGAGAGCAGACATATGAGGATGTTGATAGCTCCAATCAAATCTGGTGTAATTTAATGTGTAGCTGTGGTACAGAATGATGTTTGCTTACTGCCCTTCAGTCACTGAAAGGCTTCCTTTTTACAAAGTAGTTAATTCTAAGAACGAAGACCATCAGTAAGATTCTGGATTAAACCTGGCACCCCATTATGTTACAGCCCCTGCCTCCTGCCCTGACCTGTCCTCGCATCCCGAGCGTTGGAGTGCCACAACCATAGTCACGATGTTTGTTCTGCCTTTATCAGGGGCGTAGCTAGGGATTTAGGGCCCCTAGCAAGAATATCCCACAGGGCTCCCCTTAGCTGGCATTTTTACAAATATATATGCATTTTGATGTATTTTTAACCATAATTTCCCGATCTATGAGCATTTTTTTTACTTTTGGCTAAATTAAATTTACTTGCATTATTTCGTAGTGCTGGACCACACTATCTGGACCTTTTTAAGAGAGGGCCCCCCAGAATTGTATTTTTCTCTGTTTGATACAAATTTCAGTCTGTTGACCGATTCATTTCGTCACCTTTTGACACTAATTATTAAGAAAAGTTAAATAAAAACACACTTTTCATTGTAGGCGTATGGAAGCCCCTTTCTGCCACTTTAAAAAGAAAAATATGGAAGTAAGGAAATAAAAACAAATCCAAAGTCATAATTATACGATTAAAATTTTAAATTATGAGATGACAAAATCAAAATTAAAAGATTGAAAGGTCAAATTATGAGATAAAATGTTATTTAGTAAGTCATAACCTTTGATGTGATAATCATGACTTTTTATATCATAATTCTGAATTTTATATTATAATTCTGACTTTTTATCTCAAAATTATGACTTTTTATCTCATTATTCTGACTTTTTATCCCATAATTCTGACTTTTTATCTCAAAATCATGACTTTATATCCCATAATTCTGACTTTTTATCTGGAAATCATGACTTTTTATCCCATAATTCTGACTTTTTATCTCAAAATCATGACTTTATATCCCATAATTCTGACTTTTTATCTCATTATTCTGACTTTTATCTCAAAATCATGACTTTTTAACTTATAATTCTGACTTTTGTATCAAAATTATGACTTTTGTATCATAATTCTGACTTTTATCGCAAAATCATGACTTTTTGTATCATAATTCTGACTTTCATATGATAATTATGACTTTTATATCATAATTATGACTTTTTAAACGAATAATTCTGACTTTTTAGTTCATAATTATGACTTTTTATCTCATAATTCTGACTTTTTATCTCATTAGAAGACTTTTTTCCTCTAATTCTAACTTTTTATCTCAAAATCATGAATTTTTTTCTCATAATTCTGACTTTTTATCTCAAAATCATGACTTTTTATCTCATAATTCTGACTTTTTATCTCATAATCATTACTTTTTACATCATAATTACTTTTATATCATAATTCTGACTTTTTAACTCATACTTATGACTTTTTTATCTTATAATTATGACCTTTTATTTCATTATTATGACTTAGAATTTTTTTTCAAGAATTGCTGTAATTTCACATCTTTTTCTTTTTTTATTTGACCTAAATGGGCTTCCATACAGGCTCTTAAGGGCCCCTCCCTACTGTGGGCCCGTAGGATCAGTACCCTTTTTCCCCCCTGTGCTACGCCCATGACACCGACATTCCCAACAACAAATGTGATGTAAAAGTGTGGCTGCATGTTCAGTCACTACTCTCTGTCTCTGCTCTTTAACTAAAACAAACACAGTGTCAGTGATTAAATAACAAATTCATATATGTCACAAAGAGTGCAAAAAAACAAAAACAAAAATCAAATCAAAGAATGCACTTAAAGAGTCAGTGTGAGCTCCACAGAGGCAGAGAGCAAAATTCAACACATTTTTTAAATGTGTTTTTAATGTCTCTGGATGGTCACAGGTAGGTTTGCAGTCAGGCGGCTCTGAGCTCCAGTGTCAACAGTGATATTGACATTAGCCACACAATAAGAAGCTCAGCTAAAATAGACTGTTTACATTTCCTTGAACAGGTACCCTCAAGTCTACGGCTGATCACCTTCTTTGTTTGCAGGAGAAACTCACTAGAACAGCATGTGTTGCAGGTCGTGGGCTTTCTGCTGCAGACTGAGCTGGATTTGGTGCAGTAACCCCCGGGAGGATCCGGCTCCCCATCAACACAAGAGCTGATAGTGTACGTCTATCTGGCTTTGTCAAAGTTTGCATTGACACAGTTCAAACACACCCTCGAGGCGAAGAAGATAAGGACGAGAAGAGGCGCTCATGTCTCATTTTCAGTCCTCCATGTGGGAAAACAGAGCCAGAAATTGGATGCTAGAAAAGAAATTACAGTCACTTATGTACACTGATGTTCCTTATCACAGAGTGTCACAGTAAAATAATGAGTCAGGGATTTAAAATGAGATCTCAGCCCATCTTTATCTGCCCGCCTCTGTGGCCCAGATATGAGTGTGGAGAGAAAAACAGCCGCTCTTTTAAATGTTCGAGACGTCTGAGGGCACATGGAGAAAGTTCTTTCCACCTACACAGGAGGCCAGTTTCAACAAGAAAGCTAGACGTACAGTGTTTGAGGCGAAGGTGGCGGAAGAGGAGAGAAATCCCTTTAACAACTAAAAACCACATGCACATTCATTTTTGTGCTTCAGACTACAAGAGAGCAGCAGGACATTGGCGTGCACTCATTATCGCGACCATCGTGCTGAGTTTTTGTGAATGACAATCAAAAGGCAAAAGAGGTCTTTGCCAGCCGAGCTGATTGTCACACAAAGCCTTCCACGGCCTGCCCTCTGCGAACAAAACCACCGTGGAAACAAAGAAGTTAATGTTCAAAATCCAAACGTGTCTGTGTTGGTGAGAATTCTGACTATGGGTCAAAAAAGGAGGCGGTGCATGGGGGAAATATAAGGCTTTTTGATCCACTTTGAGGATTTCAACAAGTCATAGAGTGTCTTAAAGCCATCCAGCCCACGTGGATCTCCAGGTGTCCAGTCACATTGTTACCTAAGGGGCCGGTCACAGTTTTACAATCCTAGCTGCTGTTACAGCCACGACCATCTCCCTTCCTCCCAGCCGGTCAGACGTGGGTCTGCATGCGCTTCTGGAGCGGCCGAGTCAGGTCTGAGTTCTGTGAGGATGACTGGGAGTAGTGGGACGAGGAGGAGGCTGAAGCTTTGCTGTCTTTGTCAAACTGCACGTAGCCGTCCGGCTTACTGTAGCTGCTGACGCTGCTGTCGCACTGTGTGTCAATAAAAGAGCTGGAGTCGCTGAGGGAGCCGCGCTGGAACTCCCGCTCGCACAGCTCGATGGAGCTGCTGCCCATGCCCAGCACGAAGCGCTGGCTGTAGTCGTACAGGCGGTTGGGACCCGCTCCCAGAGTGGAGTAGATGTTGGTGAAGGACATGCCTGTCGGTACCCGCTGCTTGCCCAGGGTACCTGTGCTGGTGGGGTTCCTCACTTCAGCAGACTGAGTCACAGCCATGGTCGGCGTCGGATGCTCCTTAAAGGTGTTGACGCTGTAGTAGCCGTTTGTAGGATCCTGTTGGAAACACGGGGAGAGCAGAAAAAAGCGTTTCATCAGTTTCTGATCCCTCTACCACAGGGCCGTCAAACTCAATCACAGCCGGGGCCCAGATCTGAATTTAGGTCTAACCTGAGGGCCTGACAGGGAAAACATTTTTGTTATTTAAATTTTAACCGCAAACTGTAAATGGTAATTTTACAGGTAATTAAATAAGGGGGAAAACTGATGATAAATGAATTTGAGTTTGTTTGGAGTGACGTGAAAGCTCACACGAACTCTGGTGCAGACCAAACCACCGGACTCTGGTCTGCTTGAAAACAGGAGGTCTCGGTCCGCTTCCAAACGAATCCTGGTGCGGTTTGTTTGAGGTTTGAAAGCAAAGCAGACCAACTTGTGAACCAAAGGCAGGAAGTGGCATAAAGTGTAATTATATAAGGATTTATATGTGATTTAATACACTCAAATACATGTCGGTACCTTGCTTTGGCGTCTGTGTATCCATGGCAACACATCGTAGTCCATGCTTATTTATTTGTCATGTAAAGAACAACATGTTTGACAGCTCACCGTCTCACTGACTGCTCCTTATGCCCCAATGCAAGAGCAGAAACCCCAAGACAGCGTAAATTCTGTGTTTTTTCATTGTTTATGTGGAAGAAAAGACCGATGGAAAGAGTTTCATCTTCTTCTACGCCTCCTGTTCTTCTTAGTCGCCGTTTGTTCGTGGCGACAGCACCCTAGTGGGCAGAAGTTGTAGGTGTTCAGACGGTTTGGTCTGCTTGACCAAGAGAGCAGTGTGAATGCGAACCAAACCAAAGGAAAGTGCAACAATGCTGCCATTTCTGTTCCAAAATGGACCGAGTCCCCTGGACTATCAGGTGTGAACACGACCTAAGGGCTTTAAATCTGAGATGAAACTTAAAATATTAGTTCAAAAGGTCAGAACACACAAAAAAGTCAAAATAAGGTTTTCAAAAGGCAAATATATGACAAAGAAAGTAAAAATCATGAGTTTAAAGGTCAAAATATGAGCTAAAGTCCAAAACCATGTGTTTAAATTAAAAATACTGGGTTTAAACAGTCAAAATACAGGACTAAAAACAAAGTTAGGAGTTTAAAAGGTTGACGTATGACTTAAAATTTAAGATTGTGACTCTAAAAGGTCAGAATATGAGATTAAAAGTCTAAATCATGAGTTTAAAAAGTCAAAATATGAGATTAACCCCTTAATGCCTGAAAACACAAATAATAGCCAGAAAATTTAAATTTTTTGGAACTGAAATATTTATTTAACTTTCTACTGAAATTTTAAAAAATCAAAATTTCCATCAAATTTAACAAATATATTTTAGTATCTCATTTCATTCATTAGGTGTTTTGGGTAACTGATAATACACTTGAGGGAATTTTTTATCATTTATCAGATTGTATTTATAAGTTTTTTTGAGTAATTTATTGAGCATATTGATTAGATAGATGTATCATAAAAGTATGTATCAAATGTGCTACAACAGGCATTAAGGGGTTTAAGTCAAAATTAGGTGTTTAAAAATTTGAAATATGAGATTAATTTTGAAATTATGATATTGAAATTTTAAAATATGACTTGAAATTCAAAACTGAAATCTAAAAGTTCACAATATGAGATAAAAACTCAAAATCCTGAGCTTAAGTCATAATTTTAAGATGAAAATTGAAAATATGAAATGAAAACACAAATTCATGTCCCTCCCTCATTTCTTACTTTCTCAATATTTTTACTTTTACACATTTTTATGACTTCATAAAGGATATTTTAAATCTTCAAGGTTACATTTTTATTTCTATACTGGAGGAAATCTGCAGACCTCAGACCTATGGGACAGTTTTAATTCAAGTATGATATGATCTTGCGGCCGGGTGTAACTGCACCACGGGCCGGATTTGGCCCCTGGGCCTTGAGTTTGACACCCCTGCTCTATCTTATCAAGCACTTTTACTGGTACCAAGGTCATTATGGTCGTGATAGCTTTGAAAATTCAGAATGAGTGAGGCAGCAGGCTGCTCCATAGAAACACAGTCCTCATTGCCTGGGATTAGTCAGCCCCCATACCAACCTTAAAATCATGTTTCTTGCTAATTAAACATGCTCCATGATTCAGAGTTTGGCATCCAACGTGTCAGTGCAAAGTTCACTCACCAAGCAGCTTTAATTGGACATAAATGGATTGTTGTGTCTGCGATTTGCACTGAAATATCCTCTGAGCTACAGCCAACACTCGTCTGTCTGCTACGCTGCTGCTGTTGCTAAGGGTCCGTTTGTTTTTTCAGGTCTTTCTGTGAATGGATGTGAATGTCAAGCATCGTGAGCATGGCGGCAAATCCCAGAAGAAGAATGCTCATAAAGGGGAAATGAGAGAGACCACCTGAGAGGCTCCTCGTTATGCATGTCATTATCAGACCAGAGATTGTTCACGTCTGGCCTTTATCTCTCGTTCTTTTCCCCTGTCTGCTTTCCCTGCATGCACGCTGTCATTAAGAAGGATCAGGGAATCTGGGCCCCAGAAGGAACAGGTAAGCAGGCAAACACAACAGTTTCACACTCCAGGGAGTCCGTGGCAACGCTGGCCTGTCTGAGGAGACAAACTGCACGGTCAAAATGTGTGTGTGCAAAAGATCCACTGTTTTCTGCAGTCCTCAGTGATTTTAATAAAACAGATAACACAGATGACACACAGAGGCCTGTTTTTGATTGCACAGAGCGCTTGGCATGAAGAGATTTTGGCATGCACATTAGTGCACACTTTAGGTTTAAACAAGGATGCAGAGCACATGGATGTATTTAAGGTGCTAACATGAATCAAACCAATCAGAGCTTCAGCTCTCTGTCCCTTTCAGAGCTGAAGCACCCGAGTGTTCATGTGACAGCTTTAGTCTCATTTATGCTCTTCAAATGAAAACAGATCTGTATGTTTTAAACTGTTTTACACGCGTCTGAATCATAAATCCACCGTCTCATAAAGAGCCCGGTCCATCCTCTGCCCAGCTGCAGCTTCTGTCTCTGCACCCAGGTGAACTAACATCTTAGTTACGTTTGTAGCTCCTCACGACAGGATAGAATTTCAGTTCTGCCTTTTTCTTCCTTGTTGTGTTTTGCTCCACACCGACCCCTGGACTGGCAGCAGGATTGTGTTTGCTACATTTTCGAATGCTTCAAGAACCAGACGAAAAACAGAAGAAATGAACACAGAGTACGGAGAGAGGCTTTGTCAAAGTCAATTTCATACATGAAGCATAAAGGGGCCGTAAGTCTGAGACGGAAATGTTCATTCATGTTTTTCACATTCAAATCTTTTCTACACTGTCTAGTTTTAGTCAAGGCTAACAAAAATAGATCTGTGATGACAAAAACGAGACTAAGACTAACAAAAATAGATCTGTGATGACAAAAACGAGACTAAGACTAACAAAAATAGATCTGTGATGACAAAAACGAGACTAAGACTAACAAAAATAGATCTGTGATGACTAAAATTAGACAAAAATGTAATGTAGTTTCCGTTGGACATTTAAAATCTGTGATATTTCTCCACTGTGGGTAAATCTGTCAAAAACAACACATCTGTATCTATTCTGCCTCTCAGCTGTAGAAAGCAGAGACCCCAGGTTTGGCAGAGAACACACTACCATGATTTGGTACCAGATTTAGACAAGAAAATAAATGCTTGGACTAAAAGTAAAGACTAAAATGTGAGGACCATTTATTAAGGATGCACCGATCCGCATTCTTTCAGTTCCAATCCAATTCCAATAAATATGTGTCGATACCGATACTGATTCCGATATGTATATATCATTTTGTTTTGTTTTTTAACAATTATCGTTGTTGGTATAATGTGTGAGGTTACATGAGGCTGTAGTAAACCACCCAGCTCTTCTTATTAAAAAGCAAAAAAAAAAAAAAAACTTAAAAAAACAAAAATGAATTGAATTTAAATGTATCCCAAATTTATTTGAACTACTGCTAAAAAATAAATATCAACATTGTCCAAAAAACAACAACTGCGTTTAAGTTATAAACAACACTGCTTACCCTAAATAGAATAACTCATGTAGGATTGTTGCAGAAGCAACTTTAAGGTTTTCAAACTGAATATTTGAAATTAAAGTGCATGAACTGTAGAAAAAATAAACATCAACATTGTCAAAAGCTTTTCAAATAAGTTAACAACAATGCTTCATCTGAACATGATAACTCCAGTAGTATGGCTTTCAATGCTAGCCACGCTGTAGAGAGTATATCAGGCTAACGCCACACCCACTCTTCTTTGTGTTCTCTCATCTTTAGACTAGTTTAGACTCTTTTAAATACAGATTTTCATTTAATCGACTAGGTAATTATTCTGCTAAGAACATCCCTAACTACTAGCTCGCTTACACACAGACTGTGTCCTGTTAGACTGCGGTGCGTTCATGGTCTACTGCAAACTGTAGGATGGATTTGGATCGGTCACTTGGATCGGCGCCGTCAGTCAGATTTCCGATCTTTTAATTACGCCCATATTGGACCCGATACGGATATTGGATCAGATCGATCCCATCCCTACTTTTTATGAACTAAAACTAAAAAGGATAGAAATGACTAAAATGAGACTAAAACTAAAATGCATTTCATTTAAAGACTAAAACTAAGACTAACATTGAAAATAGCTGCCAACATTGACACTGAGCCGAGAAAAACTCCGAAACATCTTCATCCAGATTAGTCCATGACCTGAATCTGTGAATCTGAGTTCTATGGACCCTGAAAACCTGGGATCCCTGCTTTCTAGAGAGGCAGAACAGCTACAGATACCATCTTTAATTTTAAGTCATATGTCAACTTTTAAACTCTGAATTTTGTTTTTTTATCTCATATTTTGACCTTTTCAACTCCTAACTTTGATTTTTAATCTCATATTTTAACCTTTTAGAGTCACAATCTTTAATTTTAAGTCATACATCAACCTTTTAAACTCTGAATTTTGTTTTTTTATCTCATATTTTGACCTTTTCAACTCCTAACTTTGATTTTTAATCTCATATTTTGACCTTTTAGAGTCACAATCTTTAATTTTAAGTCATACATCAACCTTTTAAACTCTAAATATTGTTTTTTATCTCATATTTTGACCTTTTAGAGTCACAATCTTAAATTTTAAGCCATACATTAACCTTTTAAACTCTTAATATTGACCTTTTATTTCATATTTTGACCTTTAAACCCAATATTTTGCATCTAATCTCATATTTTATAATTTAAACACATGGTTTTGGATTTTATCTCATATTTTGACCTTCAAACATTAACGATTTTTACTTTCTTTCTCATATATTTGCCTTTTGAAAACATTATTTTGACTTTTTTTGTGTTCTGACCTTTTGAACTAATATTTTAAGTTTCATCTCAGATCTTGAGCCCTTAAATTTATCATTTTGACTCCAAAAATCATCTCAAATTCATTTATCATCAGTTTCCCCCCTTATTTATTTACCTGTGAAAATAACATTTACAGTTTATGGTTAAAATTTAAATAACAAAAGCCCTCAGGTTGGACCTAAATTCAGATCTGGGCCCCCGCTGTGATTGATTCTGACACCCCTGTACTGGATCATTCAGGTCTTCAGACACGGTTCAGCTACCACAGAGCCTCTCCCATGATCACACAGAAGATTTTCTTAAAAATGATTCATAAATGACATTTTTTATAAATTGAGCTGAGAGATGAGTCCCAGTAAAAGTGAGCGCTATCTCCTCCAGTCTAACATGTTCTTTTTAACAGTCAAATCCCATCTGCATGGTACAAGTAACACCGTAAGTCACTGAAATTAGCGCTCAGGGCCAACCAGCCTCAGATTTTCTGAACTACCTTTGATGAGAGACTAATTAATAAAAAATCAGACCTCTAACAGGAGTCACGTTGCCTCTGGACTAATCCTTAGAAAATCATGTGTAGCAGGAGAAGGATTAATGCTTTTCAGCTATTTTGGTCCCAGAGTTTAAGACCACCCTCTGCCCCAGAGGCGTTCTCCCTCTCCCCACCTTTAACTCGGCTTCTCCCACGTTCACGGCTTCATTCCCTCACCATCGCTCATGAGCCGTACCTTAATGTGCTGATACTCCTTCTCTTCCTCTTGTAAGACCTCCAGCTGCTTCAGAACAGACTCCTGCTGGAATTCTCCCCGTTCAACCTGCACAGATACCAAACAGAGGAGACTGTCTGAGTAAAACACACACACATCCTGAGACTGAAGGAGCTCACAGCTAGTGTTTGCCCAGATCAGGGATACATTATTAATGTGGCTTTAAATGGGCTTTAGGTTGTAAATCTGAACAGAACGTTGTTTTTTAAGTTAGGCTGTTCGTCCCTCTAACACAGTGTCACTCAACCAAAGAGCCAAATAGTGAAAAACAGCTTTGAAAGAGCCACAATCTAAGTGGTGAAAAGTGTCAATTAAAATAAGTTAAAGGTGGCAAAAGTGGTACAAAAGCAGCAAACGCTGGAAGAAATGTGCCGGAAAGGGGCAGAATGTGGCAAAAATGGGCGGGAGACTCAAATGGGTAAAAATCATAAAAAAGGTGGAAAAATGGGAATTGAGTGGAATTTAATGGGTGAGTAAAAAAAAAAGGCAAGGAAAATGGGTATAAAGTGGGATTTCATTGCAAAAGGCAACTTAAATGGGCGAGAAGTGGCACAAATAGGCAAAAGAGGCAAATACCGGGGGTAAAGGGGCAAAAATGGGCAGAAAGTGGCAAAAATGGGTGAGAAGTGGAAAAAAGAAGTAACAGGTCTCAAAAATGGTCACAAAGTGGCAAAAATGAGGCAAAAAAGAAGTGAAATGAGACTCAAATGGGTAAAAATCAGAAAAAAAGGTGGAAAAATTGGAATTAAGAGGAATTTAACTGCAAAAGGCAGCTTAATGGCTAAGTAAAAAATAGGCAAAAAGGGGCAAAAAATGGGAAAAAGTAGGAATGTGTCAAAAGGAGTGTCAAAAATGGGTGAAAAGCAGCAAAAACTGGGAGACAAGTGGAAATAATTGTTGAGAAGTGGTAAAAAAAATGGGTTACAGGTGGCAAAAATGGTCCAAAAGTGGCAAAAACATGACAAAAAATGAGTGAAAAGTGACTAAAATGGGCAAAAATCAGCATAAAGATGGGAAAATTGAAAATAGGTGGCATTTAATTGCAAAAGGCAGCTTAATGGGTGAGAAGGGGCAAAAATAGGCAAAAGGGGGCAAAAAATTGCAAAAAGTAGGATAAAAGTGTCAGAAATGGGTGAAAAGTGACGAAAAGAAGAGTTAAGAATGGGCAAAAAGCAGAAAAACAGGTGAAAAGTGACTAAAATAGGCAAAAATCAGCGTAAAGGTGGGAAAATGGGCAAAACACATCAAAGAGTGGCAAAATGGGAAATACGTGGCGTTAATTTGCAAAAGGCAGCTGAAATGTGCAAAAAGTGGCAAAAAAAGCAAAAAAGGGGCAAAAATGTGAAAAAAGCAGGATAAAAGTGTGAAAAAGAAGTGGCACAAATGGAAATAATGTTACAAATGAAGACATAAAAGAGCCACAAATCCTCACAAAGACCCACATGTGGGTCTAGAGCCATGCGTTGAGTATCTCTGGTCTAACATCACTGACTGAATGAAGCATTTTTCTAAAACAGCCCTGCCCTGGAGCAGAACCAAAACTCTGGTACTCATCCAAAGAGGAAGCAGTCAAACACACCCACTGTAGGATTAACACTCGTCTCCATAGTTACTCTGTACTGGAGTCTCCTCTCCTCATAGAACTGACGCCATCATAAAGGTAAATATAGCCCCTGGTCCTTAACCACACACCATCACACAGAGCAGAGCAGGCCATGGCGGGAAGACTTCATTCAGTATGAGTCGTGTTTGTAAGGGCCATGCAATTCTGTTTTAAAAGTTGCTCCAACATTTGTAAAAACAGGACGAGGAAGTAAAAGTAGTATATTGTGACACTCACACTCACCATCAGCTGTTTCATGGATTGGTGTTCTTCGTTTTCCCGTGCTGCGTTGTGGTCTTTGTGGACGATCTCCACGCGGATGTCGTTTTTTGCCGACACGACTCCTTTCAGATCTGGCAGAAACAGACGACACGTATATCTCAATAAGCTGGATAAACACCGCTGTGTATTTGTTGACATTTTAATTTCCCCCCAGTGCAGCGTGCAGTGATTGAGAATTTAGCAAAGATCCCCTTGGTTTGGTCTGTGAGAGCTCCCCCGTTTCCCCAAAACAATACAAAGCATTATTAATCATTTGTTTCCTGCCAACACCAGATTATCTGTTTCTGCATACATATGCAATCTCACACAGCCTTCCACGGTGGCTCATTCTGTTTGGGACAATGCTGATGATACTGTCATATAACAAAGTCTTACTTTCTGTCTTAATTTTGCTTGCAAGTTCTCTCTGGTGAGCACAGATGGAGACGGGCAGTGAGGGCATAACCAGGTGCGCTTCCTCTGTAGTATACAGACAATAGACATGCTGAAGGAACCAGTAACACAGATTGGTTCGTGGGTAGAGACAGTGGTCGTCTGTCTCTAACCTGAGTCACTAGATACATGGGTGGATGGCAGTGAACACAGCGCAGGATGTAAATACATCTCAAAAGCCAATGCAGCCAGACTGAGATTGCATGAAATGAGCCCTTTTTCAAATCTGGCTATCTCTGCAACACAAGAAGATGTCCATCTTTGCAAGTGATTGCATCTTTTATTAAGTGTGACACCACAGTGTGCTCCAGCATTTTAAAATGAGTCAGAAATGTGTTGACAATGTCTTCATGCTTTTTTCTTTTTACAGACACCTGAAGTCAAAACACCCAGACAGGAAAATTACTTGACCTTGCAAGCACATTTTCTCCTCCCAGTGGATTCACTAAGCACAATGTCTACAGGAATAGATGGACATTTTTCTTGTGTGCTTAGCTGGAATACAGTACTTTGGCATGCACGCTTGAATGGATGGAAGAGGGAAGAGGCGACTTACTTCTCTGAGAACGCGTGCAGCAGAATGCTCCAATAGTGCCCATGAGGACAATGAGGGCGACGAAAGCTCCCACAGCAATGCCGATGATCACAGCCACAGGGAGAGATTCTGCAGAGAGAGACAGAAATGTTCTACAGTTACATCCAATGATCATGTCAAACTCAATAAATGGTCACGATGGAGAGAACAGCAGAGGACGGGATTAATGTAGATCAGTGGTTTTCAAAGTGTGAGGCGGGCCTTCCCTGGGGGGCGCCACAGAACTTCAGGGGAGGCGCGGACCCATAAACCAGAAAAAAAAGTGATTTGCTTTGCTAACTTCTGCATGGAGCAAAATGAATAGACTTATAGTAACTTTAAGGCAGTGATACTCAACGTGTGATTATTAGTGGCTCTTTGATGTCTTCATTTCAAATATTATTCCCCCAGAAAAACTTAAAAAGGGAAACTTTTTTGCCCCGTTATAGCATTTTTTTGACACTTTTCATCCATTTAAGCATCCTTCTGTCATTATATACCACTTTCTTCCTACTTTTTGCCCATTTTTGCCGCTCTTGACTGCTTTTTTTCACTCATTTTTTGCCTTTTTTTTGCCACCTTTGGACCATTTTTTTTGCCACCTGTTACTCATTTTTTTGTCACTTCTCACCCATCTTTCTTTCACTTTTTATCCCCATTTTTGCTCATTTTCACCCCTTTATTGTTGCTTTTTGACCATTTTTGCCATCTTTAACTTATTTTTAATGCTATGTTAAGCTGTTTTTGCCATTTTTCATCCATCTAAGCATCCTTTTGTCACTAAATACCACTTTTTTCCTACCTTTTGCCCATTTTTGTCACTTCTTCTTGCCACTTCTTTCCAATTTTTGCCCTTTTTCACCATTTTTTTTTTGGCCATTTTTCGCCCATTTAAGCATCCTTCTGTCATTATATACCACTTTTTTTCCTACTTTTTGCCACTCTTGACTGCTTTTTTCACTCATTTTTGCCTTGTTTTTGTCACCTTTGGACCATTTTTTTGCCACCTGTTTCTAATGTTTTTCACTTCTCACCCATCTTTTTTTCCTCTTTTATGCACATTTTCACCCATTTTTTGCTGCTTTTTGACCATTTTTGCCATCTTTAACTCATGTTTATTGCTACTTTAAGCTGTTTTTGCCACTCTCCACCTCTTAGATTGTGGCTCTCTCAGAGGTATTTTTCAACAGTTTGGCTCTTTGGTTGAGTAACGCTGCTTTAAGGATTATCAGAGCAGAATAATCAGGTAGTATTGGCAATAAATTCATGACTGAACCAAATAACTGATTACCTGGTGAAGACAGATGTTTAAGAACATTTGCAGACCAAAATATCAAAGGTATAAAAATGTTAAAAATATTTAAAATTAGACAGAAATGTTGAAAATATGGTTACGTTTTTTTTTTCCTTTTAATCTGAATCTTTATGTGGGTGGGGGTCCACTGAATGAATCATTTTCTCTTAGGGGAGGTTCACTCTCGCACACTTTGAAACCCCTGAGGTAGGCCACCTTTCTTTTCCAGACTCACATTACTCTTCCTGTTCTCCATCAAACAGGAACTGAGGGAAGCTATATTCATTCTCTTTAATCGACTTTGGCGTTATGCTCAAGACCATGAAAACAAGCACAATGCCAAAGGAACAAAATCAGTACATTCCACAGCAGTTTAAAACCAGAAAGAACATTTGTTACAGGCTGATGTTTTAACTAATTTAAGCTAAAAGAAGAATTTCACAAAGGCTTTTCTTTTATTTAGTGTGTATTTGTAGCAGAGTGGAGCTTAAACACTGCAGGTCCTCATTAAAGCACACTTTAATGATCTGAGTAACCAGCCCACATTTATGACCTTCTCGCATTTTAAATAAATGCAAAACAACCAAGCGCTCTCCATACACCATTAAAGCCTATTTAATGTCTTCATTGATCAATGTCACTTTCACATAAGCAGCTTATAACTTATCATTTGTGATAAGTGAATGAAAAACACAGCTCCTCCTGCGTTAGAGGGGGAAAGGTCAACAGATAAAAACACTCCTTTAAAAGATTTCTTTCCCATAAGGAAAGCAGCAGAAAGAGGATTTAATATTCAGCATGCCGTGCATGCTAAGGGTCAACGGTTCAAATGACCAGGGATTTGCACTTTCTGCTTAACCACAAAACTAATTTGTCAGGAATTTTATCAGTGTCATCATCACTTTACTGTACATCAGACGCCATGCTCTTCATCTTTGTCCATCCATCCTGCAGCTGCACATTGGGGAAAGCTTTTACAAAGACAATGTTTTAACAAGTTTGGTATTAAAACTGTAAAAAGACAAATTAAAGGCTTCATGTTTTAAACTAATATCTCCAGTACTGTGCAGTGCTTTTCGGTGTCTTTGAGCCAAACATTGAGGCTGAGATAAGACATATTTGTGGCAAGTAAGTGGGAAGGAGGGTTGGAAAAATGTGTCCTTGCATATAACCAGGGGCATGGGAAAAGAATCTGATGAAAGAATAACAAAGGCCACACTGTTAAGGTGGAGTAAGGGCTGGATGTGGTGAGTTAGCATGACCCAGGGAACCGTCTAGGTGGTAGAGTTGCCATGAGCCCATGGCCATGCTGCATGGAGCAAGGGCCCAAAAAACGCCTCCTGGTGTGACAGGGGTGAAAATGCCTGGACTAAAGAGATGCTGTTTAGACACTGCAGACATGGATGGATGGATGGATGGATGGATGATGCATGGATGGATGCATGGATGGATGGATGAATGATGGATGGCTGGATGGATGCATGTGGGTGAATGATTGATGGGTGGATGACAGATGGAAGGATGGACGGATGATGCATGGATGGATGGATGGATGGATGCATGGATGGATGGATGGATGGATGATGGATGGATGATGGATGGAAGGATGGACGGATGATGCATGGATGGATGGATGGATGGATGCATGGATGGATGGATGGATGGATGGATGGATGCATGGATGATGGATGGATGGATTAGGGCAGCAGCAGGATAGCTAGCTCAGTCCATCATCTGTCATGTTATTGTTTTATAAACAGAAAGGAAAACAAACAAACTCTGAGTTACACAGAGGAAAATCACATGGGTAGCTCACAGATACAGAAGATGCAGAAGAGCCACGGTGAAAACATCTACAAACATCTAGTCTCATCAATAACTATCCAGAAAACCACAGTCACGTGACGTGAAGAAGAGGAAGGTGGAACCTGTCGAACCTTGGCTCCCACCTTGTTCCTTAAGGCGAATGATCTCAGTGTCGGAGCCAAAGCTGTTCCAGGCGGTGCAGTTGTAGATGGTCTGGAAGTCCGCTGGGACGATGTTGCTCATGGTGAGAGTGGAGATGACGCCTTCCTCCGTGGTGACCGTCTCCACAGTGTAGCGGCCCGATGTTCCAGACTCCAGCACGGTCTCCTTCCATGACCAGGCCTGAGGTAAGACACGAGAGTAAAGGTGCAGTATGTCATTTATTTATTTGTATTTCTCAGTGGTGGAGGGCTTGTTTGGTTGTTTGTATGCAAGCTTTGCAGGGTTTTATCATTTCAATAATGTTTCTGTAGATGGTAATATTGGCCAGACATAAAACTAAAAACATAAAAATGGATTTGGCATGCTTAGTTAATTGAATATTAATATAACATGATTAGACCAAAATACTTGACGTAAAAAAGAAAAGGCACGATACTGACAAATTTTATACCCTCTTTCCCCATCATTATGTGTACATTTTTGCCAGTTTTACAGCAAACTTGTGAAATTACTTCATAATCATGGGAAAAGTAGCCGTTTATTACAAGAAGAGGAGATAAATTAGTTGAATATTGATCAAACATTTAAATTTCACAGTAAAACAGGGTAAATAAAAGGTATCGATGCATGTCCAATAAGGACTCCAGGACTTCTGCTTCCATTTTTTTTTCAGACACCTAGTCAAGACCCACTAAAAACTGCTCTGTGACCCACCTTTGGGTCCCGATCCATCAGTTGAGAAACACTGTGCTAAAGCATGCTTCTGCAGACTGATTGAGTACTGGCTCTATCAGTTACAGACATTCAAGGCAGATCTTTTCTCACCATGGGGTTTAGAGTACTTTTGTACTTTGTAATATGCTGCTGGGAGAGCTCAGAATATAAAAGCTGGGCGTAGAGCTTACTGTGAACTTAAAGTTTGTATGCAGCCCCATGGACGACATCAAAACCTTTAAACTGTTTAAATCCTGAGGGAGCCAACATTTCCAGGGATTTTTTTTTTGCCACTTCTGACTGCTTTTGCCCATTTTAGTCACTTTTCACAATTTTCTGCCACGTTTTTCTCCTTTTGGACCTTTTTTGCCACCTGTAACTCATTTTTTATGTCACTCCACACCCATTTTGCTACTTTCTGACCATTTTTCAGCTTTTTGCCTCTTTTTTCCTACTTTTGTTGCTCTTTGACCATTTTAGCCACCTTTAACTTATTTTCATTGCTACTGTTTTTGCCACTTTTCACCTATTTAAGCTCCTTTGCCATTAGAAACCACTTTGGTCTTACTTTTTCCCCATTTTTGCTACTTCTTTTTGACACTTTTTCCAATCTTTGTCACTTTTTCACCACTTTTTTGTCCCTTTTTGCCTGTTTAAGATACCTTATGCCATTAAATACCACTTGTTACCTATTTTTTTGCTACTTCTTTGTCCCATTTTTGCCCTTTTTCACAACTTTTTGACTCCTTTTGTCCATTTAGGCTACCTGTTGTCATTAAACACCACCTGTTCTTCAACTTATTTTTATTGCTACTTCAAGCTGTTTTTGCCACTTTTCACCACTTTTTTTTATTTTTGGTATGGTATTTTTCAACCATCTGGCTCTGTGGTTGAGCAGGGTTGAGTCACACAGTTCTAGGCCCTCATGTACGTACAGTAGTGATTTCAGATATGATGGAAGTCAGTGGAATAGGTAGAGAACATGATTAATAGTTCATCTCTTTGTGTTGTATTGAACTGAAGCCCAAGAATACTCCAGATGCTGATTTTTGCTGCTGACATAATCTGGAGCTGTAACATGCACAGAGGGGAGCTGGCTAACTAACTAAAGACACCATCTCTGCTAACCACAGCACACATTTAACCTGAATATAAAACACCATACATCCCAGTCCATAAACCAGATTCATATGTTTGGAGAGAAGCTCCGTTATAAATTAACTGTAGTGCTCTCTAACCTTCCTGAGCCAGATCCAGTTGGTAAAGCCGCAGGGAGCTGCATTTGTCAATAAACATTACATCCATTCATTTTTTTAAATATTAAATTAAAACTGATCTAACACATAAATCAGCACGATGATAGCACCGCCACAGAAGCACTGTGATTTGTGAAATATTCATGTGTCATGTATTTGAGGTTTATCGCTCGGCAATCTTAATATACAGTTCATAGTCAGTGGCTGAAAACGGAGCACTGTAGATGGAAGTCTGTGAGTCACAGCCTCAGAAAACTGAGGCAGCGTTCCTCATTGCAGGACAAAGAATAAACGAGTGATGGCTTGGACAGATCAGATACTCATTAAGTGCTATTGTGGCTGCAGAAACGTCAGAAAACAACAGATATTTTGCATATTTTAGATTTTATTTCTGCAGTGCAATGACGATCTAACACATGCCATTGAGTCGCTGCTTTTGTTTGAGGCTTCTTAGTGCAGAATTAATTTGTTCTGGGTGAATGTGGTGAGAATTACACGATTTATTTTTTCTGTACAGATTTGTTAACTAAGAAATGAGGGGATTGATTACACCAGTTAAAAAGCCAGAGATATGATTTGGTACTCAGAGGATAAACACCACATCCGTCTTTGAGCGTGCAACAGTGAACAGGTGGCTAATTTGAATTGTGAAATATGGTGCTGCAATTTTACACGTTCTGACTTTGCTCAAGCATTTCTAGCTCCTCTAAGAATGTTTTTAATGGACTTCTGGGGAATAAGATGACTGAAGAGCATGCTTTTATTCCTCCTCCCCTCCCCCACTAGGATGTGTGGAGGGTTTAAATGACTGTAAAGACCTCCAAGACAAGCATGGATGTCCGCTGTATTAGTGAATGATTTAGCTCACAGACTTTAGAAGACGTAAAGCCAAAGAAAGAGCAGCTGGAAAAATGTCTGATGGATAGTTCTGGCAGCCTGACTCCCACAGACAGCTCTCTCTATTGCCAGTTATTAATATAATAAAACACAAATTAGATGATAAAGTATGGCAATTACCCTAACACAAACAGCATGTACACACAGCCAACAAACCCATCAGCAGAGAGCGTAGCCTGCTCCAGTAAGGTCCATCAATCCTGATGGGATCTGTGTTAACACATTCCCACCAAGAATTTGATAATATTATCTGGGGAACCTTGACCCTTTGTTGGCCCTCTGATTGGTCCACTGACCCAACAATCAGAAAGCTTCTTCCCACAGCAGCTGTTTCCAGTCAGACAAACTTTTGCCTTTCCTGTGCTCCTGGTGAAATTTTCATCCTCATTTTCTTACTTCACCACTTCAGAGATGTGGTTTGCAGTTTAAATTTCGGCTGCTATTTTGAATTTAGTCTTTGGATGAAAAAAAGGCTTTCCAGTTAAAGTCACAATCATTCTTTATTGATTTAACATACATTTGGCTTCAAAGACCCCAAAACATTTTAGTCCAGTTTTAATCACCAAGGTCGTTTTCACACCTGATAGTCCGGGGGACTCGGTCCGTTTTGGAACAGAAATGGCAGCATTGTTGCTCTTTCCTTTGGTTTGGTTCGCATTCACACCGCTCTCTTGGTCAAGCGGACCAAACCATCTGAACACCTACAACCTCTGTCCGCTAGGGGTGCTGTCACCATGAACAAATGGTGACTAAGAAGAACAGAAGGCATAGAAGAAGACGAAACTCCTTCCCCCGGTCTTTTTTCCACATAAACAATGAAAAAACTCAGAATTTACATTGTCCTGGGGTTTCTGCTCTTGCACTGGGGCATAAGGAGCAGTCAGCGAGGCGGTGAGCTGTCCAACATGTCTTTCTTAACATGAGACGAATAAATAAGCGCAGACTACGAGGTGTTGCTATGGTTACCCAGTCGCCAAGCGAGGTAACAACATTTATTTGAGTGTATTAAATCACATATAAATCCTTATATCATTACGCTTTATGCCACTTCCTGCCTTTGGTTCACAAGTTGGTCCGCACCGCACCAGGATTCATTTGGAAGCGGACCGAGACCCCCTGTTTTCAAGCAGACCAGAGTCTGCTTGTTTGGTCCGCACCAGAGTTCGTGTGAGCATTCACACCACTCCAAACGAACCGGACTATCGGGGAAACGGACCAGAGTTTGTTTAAAGCGGACCGGACAGCTCTGGTGTGAATGCGCCCTAAAAAGTTCTTCTATCTTACTTTTAGGTCTTTTCACACCTGAAAGTCCAGACCAAGGTCCGTGTTTTTGTTCCATTGTCTACATTTGGTTCGGTCTGTTTGGGTTTCACACTGTTATTATTGCAACCGGACTAACAGACTTTACATGACGAACCTACGTGATATCGTCATCAACTACATTGTTTGCGTGTCTCTGTAGTTTACACTGATTGGTCATTTGGCCGGCGGGCCTCTGACATCGACACGTTGAATAACGCGAGTCTTGAATGTTATAAACAATGAATGAAATCATCATTCCTACCATCAGATAATTGTTGATTTTCTACTACCAAAAGCAACAACTTGAAGAGCTAAAAATAAGGCTGGTCCGAGTTCGTCTTATGAGTTTTATCATTAGACGACAACTTTATTGTCGTTGACAGGAAAGGAGAAGAAAGTATGCAATCCTGCGAGCCACTGCAACACCGACTCGGGAGAGAAGGTATGTGTTGTAAAACTCTTGAAAAGATGAGCTGTCAGTAGTGAGGTATAATTTAATGGACACTTCTACTCCTCACGTAACGTAAAGCAGCTACAGCTAGCCCACCCTGTCCAGGCTGCTGCTTAATTTCAGCAGCGTGAGATTGTTGTGGGCTCTTCCACGGCTCATTTTGTTATGGTGATGGTTTTCCTTTGCCGGTAGTCGTGTAATTTCCTGTCATTGATACGAAGGTCAAAACCTTTTAATATAATGCTTTCACACTGGGCATGAACCGGACCGTGGTTCCGTTTGGTCCGGACTGAGACCACCTCTTTTGGTCGGACCAAGGTCTGGCTGTTTGGTCCGGACCATGGTCCGGGGGGGGGTTTCACACCCATCATTTTGGTTCGGACCAAACAGAAAAGTCAGAAAGTCCGGACCAAACGACGCAGGTGTGAAAGCCCCCTTAGACACCATCATTATTCTCTCTGAATGAATTTAATCTGCCAAATCATTATTAATGTAAAACACCTTTAATAAGACATGAGCAGGGCTTTTATTGATTAATATCATACTGAAAATAACACTGAATTTACTAGCATGCCTTAAGTGGGGTTATGATATTTTATTATAATATTTTCAGCATCCACGCTAATGTCCTCCACCATAATTGCACCGGCCTCTTGTTGCTGCTTGCTTACGTCACGTCTGAAGTCTTGAAAGTGGTCTCGGACTCCGTTGTTACCACTCCTGAATCGTCCACGCTGAACATCAGGTTTGGCTTTGCCATGTTGCCCATTTATCATGTTCCACCACGCCTGAAAGTACTGCCCCTCGCTGCTGATTGGTCCTGTCACTTTCTAATCGAGCCAAAACGGTTCAGATGGGAGCTTTGCAAGATGGATTCCCCAGTGAGAAACACAGAAACGGGCGTATCCATCTGCTATGTAAGGTTAGTGAACCACCACATTGGCAATCGACCAATCACAGAAAAACACTCAGAGGGGATGAGAAAACATATTTAATACTTGTGAGATCTTCTGCTCATCTGTAATAAATCTAATTTTATTTAATAGTAATCTCACTTTTGGTCAGATTAATGAAATATAATATTCATGATGTAATTCTGTAATATTAAATGAACCTTAGCGTAAGTTCAGTCAGGAAGATTATATTCTCCACGCTGGTTTACTGGTTCATGCCGGCTCCACTCCCTCACTGTTAGCCTATCAAATCACTGCCACCCCTTTTAAATGTGGCTTTCTCCTCCATCAGTTCATTCATGGCGTGGTTCCTAGCGACGCTCCACCTCCCCTTCCCCACCAAGTCTACAAGTCCATCAATGTTCAGATGGACTCAGATGACGTCTCCAGCCATCACCACCTCCACCAGGGTCTGGACTCCATGTGGGGAAAGATCTTCCCACCGCTCAGGGCAGACGACCTTCGATCACACTATGTCCTTGTGGAGTTCAAGCACCTCATAAATGTGATTCATCATCACACATGTAAACTAAAAAGTTATATTTAAATCAGTCCCTGGTCTCTCCTGATTGAAATAATGTTAACATCAAACTAGACTCAGTCATGGTTCAGTAGACAGGCCATGATGTTTAAGATGAGCCGACATCACTAGAATCAGAGCTGAACTCTCCTCACATCATTCTGGATCTGTCCCTGTAGTTTCACTGAGGCCTGCAGTATCAAAGATCCACATCAGTGACAGATAAACACAGGTTATTGTAGTAGAGTAGTTTCACATGGGACAGACAGGGGACAAGACATTTTATCTAAGCTAGTAAGAGTAACCAAGGGGGGGTCAAAGGTCACTCCCCGATGAGAGAGTCCATTATCCACTAATCTTTACCCTCATTGCTTTCTATGTGAGCTGAAACAAACATGAGACATGATGAAAGCACCTTCTGGATCCATAGGAACATTTTTATTTTCCCTCAGAGCTGAGAAGAAGCTGAGCCCAGGTACAGTCCACTGGTACTGGTACTGGTACTTACGATGCGGTCTGGAGGAGGTGTGCTCCGAATGAAGCATTTGATCTGTCCTTTCTCTCCATGCAGAGCCTGCTGGGTCTGAGTGCTGGAGATGGTGGGTGGCCCTGGAAGAGAGCAAGCATTAAAAAAAAGTGAGCCCATGAGTCAGAGATTGAAACATGAATAATTAAATCCATTTTCAGTTTCAGGTCAGATGACAACACTGTACAGTCTAGTTTTGGGGGCACATTCTGGTCTAACTGCTCTCCTGGTCCCAGCAGTAACACCTGAACCACTCAGAGTCCTGGGTAGGACTCTACTGCAGAGCCACATCCACCCAAGGACATCAAGACTTAACAAAAGGCAGACGTGGGGACCCAGGCCTGATTCTGGATAGAGGAATTGCTGATTTGGTGCTGGTTTCCCCCACAGAGAAAACTAAAGCTGGAGAGTACTGGGACAGGTCTCTGGAACATACTGAGGAGAACACAGATGGTCACTGTCACATCTCCATGTGACCGTTTGATACACAGTTTTACATTTAACCCAAAGCTGTGTGTTCCCCACCAACGTGATAACAACCCACAGACACATGTGACGCAATAATCCCGCAAAGACATCTATGAGATCTCTCTGTGTGGAGATTTCCTGAAAAAGGCACGCTGTTATATTTGTGTGTGTTTTAGAAAGGAGGAGGGAGACAGTTATATGTACTAGAAGGCAGACATGTTCCTCAAAGTCAGGGATGTCAAACTCAAGGCCTGGGGGCCGAATCCGGCCCATGGAACAGTTATATCCGGCCCGCAAGCTCATATCATATTTTTATACTGGTTTGAGGTCTGGAGATTTCCTCCAGTATAAAAATGTAAACTTAACCTGTAATATTTAGAATTTTCTTGTTGAGCCATAAAAATCTGAAAAGTAAAGACAAAGGGAAATTTTGACTTTTAAACTCATGATTTAAGTTTTTCTCATATTTTGACATTTTAGACTCACAATAATGAAATTAAGTGGGTTTTTAAAAAACTTTTTAGACATAATTTGGATTTTAGTTGATATTTTGACATTTTCAAACCCTAATCTTGGCTTTTTAATCCCTTATTTTGACTTTTAAACTCGTGATTTCAGTTTTTTTCCCATATTTTGACATTTTAGACTCACAAATATAAAAATTCAGGCTTCCTTTTTACTTTTTTAGTCATTATTTTGGATTTAAACTTAAATTTTGACATTTTCAACCCCTTACTTTGGCTTTCTACCTGTTAGACAATTTAAAATTTTAAGTCATATTTTGACTTTTAAACTCATGATTTCAATTTTTCAAAATATTTTGACATTTTAAATTCATAATTTTTACTTTATATATCATATTTTGATATTTAAAACTCAAAATTTTAAAATTAAGTTATTTTTTAAAAAAACTTTTCAAGTCATTATTTTAGATTTTATTTCATATTTTGACATTGTCAACCCCTAACTCTGGCTTTTTAATCCAATATTTTGAACTTTTTGACTCACAATTTAAAATTTTAAGTCAAATTTTGACTTTCAAACTCATGAATTAAAATTTTAAGTCGTTTTTTTGACCTTTCAAACTAATGATTTCAACTTTCTTCTCATATATTTGTTGCTTAAAACATTATTTTTCTATTTTTAATATCATGTTTTGACCGTTGGAACTACTAAGTTTGACTTTTTATCTCAAACTTGAGCCTTTAAACTTATGATTTTTACTTTTTGGGATTTCCACAGGATTTAGCATCAGTGCTGTTTTCACATTTTATTACTGGTGAAAATGAGGTTGACAGTTTAAGGTTGTGTTGACTCTGGTAGGCTCTCAGGTTAGACCTAAGTCCAGAATCTGGCCCCTGTTGTGATTGAGTTTGACACCCCTGCTCTAAGTTATTACTCAGAGTACTGCTTTGACAAGTTTGACCCAAGTTTTAAATGGATTCAAGCTATTGGCAGGTGTACAAGTTTGTTTTTCTTTATATCAGAAATAAGTTCATCTCCAATCACATCATAAACTGCGGAAATAAATCCAGCTCTGTACAGCAGCAGGCTCAGTTTTAATAAATGCGTCATAGAAACAGGAGCTGCATGGAGAGCCAGGATGTGTTCAGCTGTGGTCAGGCTACAAGATCTGGCCTGACAAGGGCAGCTCTGCCTAAACGACTGGCCTGCCTGCCATCTGGTCTGGAGGCTGTTCACACCAGGCGACAGAGTAATATGAAGACGAGACGTCACACATGACCCACTTCTGTCCTTCAAGTCTGTTTTCCTTTTGGCCCTGAAGGGCTCACAGGAAACACAATTCTGGTACAGAAAGCACCGAGGCAACAGGTTCTGGTTCTTAAAGATGTACAAATGACAGCATACCACTCTGTGACCATGAAGACATCAGGACAGACACTACTGACCACTTTATTAGGTACACCCCTCTAACTGCTCACTGGTGAATGCGCTTGAGCTTGTATAGCACTTTTCTATACCCCAGGTCACACCTCTTCACTCTCACTCCACAGTCATGC
Organism: Cheilinus undulatus; assembly: GCF_018320785.1. Lineage (NCBI taxonomy): Eukaryota > Metazoa > Chordata > Actinopteri > Labriformes > Labridae > Cheilinus > Cheilinus undulatus. The sequence goes on along the minus strand of NC_054866.1, from coordinate 56,571,855 downwards.
ACTGTTGGCAGGGGTTGCTATGGAGATTGGTATTAACTAAGCCCACTCGTATGCATCAATACACACAACCAACACATCAGGGGAGCAAACTGGGGTAAAGTGTCTTACCCCGAGGAGACGTCAACATGTGATTGTCAGACCGAACCCACCAGCTTCACCTGGAAGTGACCAGCAGGCATGTGGACTCAGCCGAGACTACCTGCTAAGGTCTTCTGAGCTTTTTCAGAAGCTACCGGGAATTTCACACGCAACCATCCTGAGGGTTTACAGAGTAGGGTCCAAAAACCAGGAATCTGAATGTGCCGTGGTTGTTGCTGCTGGTGTTTACACCAACTTCTGACCACAGTATCCAAAAGTTGCTGCAGAAATCAAGTCTAAGGCCCCGTCCACACAGACACGGATTCAGGAGTATACACTAAAGTTTTTTGTCTGATGCTCCTTTACCACCACCGAGACCAGCAGACACCAGACGTTCTTAGATCCACCGTGGGGAACAACCAGCAGAAAGTTTGGGTCAGTGATCTGTAATCTTCCTCTCTCTTTTGGTGCATTTCTGTGGCAGCAATACAGCGCCACTTACAGGCTTGGCATATATACTACAGCATTTTCAGTCGTCTTCTGTCTTCTCACGCCAACATTTCCTGAAACAGTCCCGCATTTACGGAAGACTTTTTCAAAATGAAATGGAAATATATGGTTTTCGTCTCCGTGTGGACAAGGTCTAATAAACCAGGCATTGTTATTCTAACCTTTTTTAAAGACACTTGCCTTTAATTTGATGAACAGCTGAAGAGGGACAGGAAATATGAGGACTAGCCTCAGCATTTGGGCGCCTGCTCTACTAACAGAGATTAACGTCCACACATTTCCAGACTGTAATGTCGAATTCTGTAACCTGACACACCAGATGGATTTGTTTCACACACCCATCTGGTAAACCTTCAATACTAAGCGTTTGGGACAGGGCAGAGGATTTGACAAAAAACTCAGAGTGTGATTGGATGAACATTCTGTCTGTCACATCTCTATGGGCCACTCAGAGCAACAAAACGCGTGACATAGCTGCTACTGAGGTGTGCGTGCGCAGCTACAGAGGAACAACACGAATCATGGCGACTGTAGACATGTCAGTACTCGACTTTTGAGGTTTTTGAAAACAAAACAACTCACTGCTGTTCTTTGTTCTTCTTTTAACCAAGAAATGTGGTCAAGTTCTGATAAAACTGGCACTTTAGCAGCATCCACGCTAATCTCTTCCTCCATAACTGCACCAGCCTCTTGTTGCTGCTTGTTTATGTCACATTTTTTTTTTCAAACCAGAAATAAAATGGGTTAAAAATGACCAAAACATGATGGAAAAGATGGTGAAATGGGATTAAAAAAACAAAAAAACAAAACAGAAATGGGTTAAAACTGGCAAAAATTCAATAAGGTGGTGAAATGGGATAAAAAAAAGTGGGAAAAAAATAGTTTAAACTGGCAAAAATGGGCATGAAAAATCGTGAAATGTGGTTAAATTGGTAAAAATAAGCATAAAATGTGTCGAAAAGGGGATAAAGTGACAATGGGTCAACAGAGGCAACATTAGTTTGGAAAAGTGGTGGAAAGGGTTTAAAAGTGACGAAAAAGTCTTGAAAGTGGAAGAATGCACAGAAAAAGTGTTGAAATTTGATTAAGAAGTGGCAGAAATTGGAGCAATGTCGCAAAAATGTATTAAAAGGGGCAAAATTTGGCAACAAAAAGTGATGAAAACAGGTTAAAATGTGGCAAACTTGGTTGTGAAGTTGCAAAAAAAGGGTAAAAGAAGCAAAAAAGGGCTCAAAGTGTGTGTAAAATATTCTTAGTTTTTAAAAGGCATCTGGCCCTCCCAACGTTGAGATCCATTGCCATAGAGAACTGCATAACGAAAACCATGGCAACTGTAGACATGTCAGTACTCGCCTTTTTGGTTTTTGAAAAGAAAACAACTCACTGCTGTTCTTTGTTCTTCTTTTAATGAAGAAATGTCGTCAAGTTCTGATAAAACTGGCGCTTTAGCAGCATCCACGCTAACCTCTTCCTCCATAACTGCACCGGCCTCTTGTTGCTGCTTGCCTAAGTAACGACTCCGCTGTGCCCGAAAGTGCTGCCCCTCATTGCTGATTGGTCCTGTCACTTTCTCCGTCTCAGACGGGAGCTTTGCAAGATGGATTCACCAGTGAGAAACACGGAAACGGAATCACTTAAATTTAGCTGCACTTTTCTGCTCTGGGCTGACAGAAGCGTCACTGGTAGTGGTTCTTCATGGTTAGACGAGGCTGTAATGCAAACATCGATGGTAATGAGTGAATATTCATTGGTTGCTGAGATGTGATAGGCTGATTAGTTCCTTGCTTTAATGAGCTGTTGAAGAAGTGTACCTAATAAAATGGCCTGTTTGTGTATTTCAACTTTAATCATTATCACAAAA